>NW_027640754.1:0-135213 GCF_949752795.1 Hyperoodon ampullatus
CTTATGCAACAATATCAATAACAGCGTATTGGATCATAACACAGAATATAAACTAAATGTACATGATGTTCGCCAATTAGGGTTGCCACAACAAAATACCACATACTGGGTAGCTTATAAACAACAATAATTTATTTCTCACACCCCTGGAGGCCAGAAGTCTAAGATCAAATCATCAGCGTTGTCATGTTCTTGTGAGGGCCCTCTCTCTGGTTCATAGCTGGCAGCTTCCTAATGTTTCCTCACATGGTAGAAGGGGCTAGGAATCTCTCTGAAGTCTCCTTTATAAGGCACTAGTCAGCCCTCATGACCTAAGAACCGCCTTAAGGCCCCACTTCCTAATACCATCATCTTTGGCTGTTAGGATTTCAACATATGAATTTGGGGGAGACACATTCAGACTATAGCACATGAATTCATACTGATATAATAAAGAAATGACCAGTTAAATAAATAAATGGGAGAGGAGACACAAATCATCCCTACAGAAGAATCCCAAATTCATGTAGAAACACTCCCTCCAGAAGGCCTCTGCCTTCTCAATCTATCCCACATTTTGAGTATGGGCTGAACTTAGTGAATGCAGGTGAAAGGAATAAATAGTAACTTTATAGACTGTAGAAATCTGACAGGCACTTCTTAACCAAGTGATCAGGTTAGTATCCTTGATGTCAGGAACATCTGAAATGAAGTGATAAGAAATGTACTTTATACCTGTGGTGGTCTTTCCAAAAACCCATAACTCCAGACTAATCATGAGAGAGAGATCAGATGAACCCAATTTGAGGAATATTCTACTAAATACTTGGCCAGTACTCCTCAAGGTCAAGAAAAAAAAAAGTTTGAGAAACTGTCATAAACCAGAGGAAACTAGGGGGACATGACAATTCAATGCCATATCCTGGATTGGTTCCTGGAACAGAAAAAGGACATGAATGGAAAAAAATGGTGAACTCTAAATAAAACTTAGAGTTTAGCTAATAATAATGTGTCACTGTTGGTTTCTCAGTTTTGACAAATGTACCAAGATAATATAAGGCAATAACATTAGGAGAGATTTACCAGGGGATACAAATTTAGGTAAAGGATTATGGGAACTCTCTGCACCATCTTTGCAACTTTTTAGTTAATCTAAAGTCATTCCAAAACAAAGAGTTTATTTTTTTTAAATGTTACACTCTTACTTTCTCAAGTTAATATTTACATTAAATTATATTTACATTTAATTTAATTAAAAAATAATTTAACTTCAAACCCTCAAATGTCAGGATGGAAAAAATTTTTTAATTGTCACAATTGAGTACCACCTCCGTGGTATCATTTATGCATTGAGGTGGTGGTAAGCGAGGGGGTACTTACATGTTACCAAGAAAATAGAGAAAAGGTATCTCTGGTCTTCAGTCCATTATGGCTGCCATTACATTGCTCACTGTCCATGATCATCTGATCTATTTGAAGATGGTCCTGTGTTAAATGTAGGTTCACCTTGTAATATTCATTAGACATCTCCCGCCCCCACCCAGTGTATTAACCTCAACAGAGGTCCCATCTCCTCTCTGGGTGCTGAGGAAAGACATAGCAGTACAGTTTAGACACACATGGTTTCATTGCCCTATTGACTCACTCTAGGAGGAGCTAAACCTTTTTTCTTTGGGACAGGCCAGTTCCACTCTGTGTCTGGCAACTTTCATTTGTAGTCCTGAAAAACAAGTTTAGTTTGTTTGTTTGTCTTTTTATCAAAAATCCTTGACAAAACGGCAGGCTCAAACACTTCTATGCGTGTGGGAAGGGGATGCCCTCACCCTGTCTCTGTCTCTCACTTACACACACACACACACACACACACATATACATTTTTGGTCTCCTGTAGCTGGAAAAGATCACAATAAAGCAATGTTTCAATAAATTGATATGGCCCTCCTTTTTTATAATAATGTGTGAAGTAGTATTCATTATACTTCATACATTATTATATAGTTGTCTGTCTCAACCCCACTCTGTGATTTTCTTGAGTTTAGAATTGTTTCTTATTTTTCCTCATGGACCCAGAACATAGTACAGTGTCTGATACATAGTATACATCATCAGTAAAAATCTGTCAAATGTATAAATGTGACCTTAATAGGCCAAAGACCTCAGTCTCCCCAATTTGGCTTGATTACCAGAGCCACATGTTAGAAACACTTAGCAAATTCTGGAGGTCACTGATCATCACTGAGCTGAAAGCCAGCTGAATTTCTGCAGGGATAGGGTACCAAAACACTGGGGTCCCACTTCTGACTTCCTGACTAGCACTGCCTTCATAATGCCAGTGATGCTGACTAGACCAGGATTCCAGAGGCAAACTTTTTTTTGGTATAAATGGTCATCATCCTTATGCCCAGCACTATGCCCAGCACTATACTAATATTCTTCCCAAGAAACATTTATTGGTTATTACATAAGCTTCACTCTACTAACCTATGCCAAGAGTTCTCTCTGGAAACCTCACAGTGCCAACTCAGAGTTGCCTGCAGGAACTTGTGTTGCATCTGATAAAAACAATCAGTGCTATGGCTAAGGTTTCTCATTAAGGCCGAGGTGAAGTACAAGACAAAAAAAAAAAAATTTGCTAGAGCCTGCTAATCTCTCTGCAGCCAGCAGCTAAGATTTTCAAATTGAACACGAAGTTTAATGTAATTTAGTATATTTGCTCAGTGTGCCATTTTACCCCTGGGTTAATATGGGAAAATGAAGAAAGAGCTAATTGCACCATTATCACTTTAACATAATGGGCCAGTACCCCAGAGCAACTGCTGTTCTTATTAGATGGTGTCACCAGTGGGAAATACTATATTTCCTCTTTCCTTAGGTTCAACTTCTTTTGTTCAGTAACTGTGTTTACAGGACACCCTTGTCTGGTTTGCCACTCTAGGTCCAGTGGCATTGCCATACCCCCACAGTAGCTTTCCTTCTCCCATGCTCTCAATATCAAGTTTTTATCTCTAATATGACTACTCTGCTTCTGAAGGTAATGCATCTCTGGAAATCATTAATAAAATGTGGAAAACACAATACTTCAGCAGAACCTGACCCCTATTCCTCTTTCCTGGGCAAATTACATAATTTCCTTGAACCTCAGTTTCCTCATCTGAAAAATGGGGATAATAACAGAAGCTACCTCTGAGGGTTGTGAGGAACAAAGGAAGAAAGTGAATTGGCTTAGCCCTGTGTCTAGTATACGGTAAATGTGCAATTGCTATATATTATGATTTGAATTAAAAATTATGATTATTAATTTAAATTATTAATTTAAAATACATTTTATACACCACCCAAAATTATTGAAAGCAATGGCAAAGGATAATAAAGGGTAATGACAAAACATGAAGAACAGGTGTCTTAGCAGCATTCTCTAAGTAAAGCAATAAAATGAAAAGTAGCAAAGAATAGGGGTGACCTTTGTATTTCCCTTTTAAATTTATATTATAGCAGATTACTCTTTCATTGTCTGTGCTTTCTAGGGGGGATGGAAGTAGTGACAAAGACAATAAAAAAAAACAACAACAACAAGCTCTGGTTTAATAAAATAACTAACATTTGGGTAGTATATAAGAGTTTTCAATTATTTTCTCAAATAATTTACTGAGAGCTAGATAATACATGAATTATGAATTAATAGAGGAACAGAGATTTTGAGTTAGAAGATTTACCTTCAAGTCTCACCTCTGCCTTTTACCAGTTGTACAAATTGAGGCAAGAACTTCATCTTTTCCATGTCTTTTCCAATGGGTAACACAGGTATGATGTTATTTCATTTACCCTACCCACAAATGTTCTGAAAATCAAAACGAAAAAATGAAGTTAAAAATGCCTCAGCCACTTAATTGCCACACAAAAACCTGCACACAAGTGTTAGCTGTTACTATAGCTGTTACTATTTATATGTGGGATTCTTAACTTATTTGAGTTCATGAGAATCTGATGAAAGCCATAGATCGATCCTTTCCCCCTAAAAGATGCACAATATGTACAGTAAACACACACACACACACACACACAGAGTGAAGGTATTAGGGGACTCATGGACTCTCCACTGCTCATTGGTCCTACGTTTACCTTCTTGGTCCCCTGCCATAAATCAGCCGGCTGCTTCTATTTCTCCACAGTCTTTGAGCGCTCCAAAGATAGGGATCCAATTTCCTTTGTGAGTCTCTTTTTCTAGAGGAGCATTCCACATTTTGTTTTTTTTGTTTTTTTTTTTTTTTGCTGCCCAGAGCCAGTTTATTATACTGAAATTAAGTTCTTTACACCAAGTAAATGGTTGTCCACAACCACTGGCTAGTGTACATAATGAACTAAAATTTCTAGATTTGGGGAGAAACAAATGCTGCTCCGATCACCTGCTCTGCTTCTTCTGTTCCTTGATTCATGCTTAGAAACCTTTCATGTTACTCTTGGTTTTGTCAGCTTGCTTGCCTGTGGGGGTTTGGGCCTGCTGACCCTGCCCACTTGAAGAGGCTGCCTGCTGTGCTGCTTTCTGCTTTAACATTGTCCAATCAAATGTGTAGTCATATTGGTGATTCAGGGTCCTGAAAAGAATGCGGAATAGCTGCCTCAGGTACATGTAATCCGGGGCTTCCTCAAAGCACAGCCCACGGCAATAGTTTAAGTACATGGCAAATTCTGCAGGAAATCCCTTACATAAAACTTCAACAGGTGTGGACATCTTCTTTTCGCTAATTTTTTCATACTTTTGCTTCTTTGTTGCAGCCTTTAGTCCTTGCCATGGCAGGCTGGTTCTATTAAAATACATCAAAACATATCCTAATGATTCCATGTCATCTCGGCGACTCTGTTCAATACAAATATGTGCATTGATGCTAGCATATCGAGCAGTGCCAGTGAGATTTTTATCTTCTCTGTATGGTATGTGTTGCCTTGTCCTGTTGTCTCTGTACTTTTTGGCCAAACCAAAATCAATAAGGAATAACTTATTACAGTGACGCCCAATACCCATTAAGAAGTTATCTGGTTTAATGTCTCTGTGTATAAAATTCTTTGTATGCACATATTCAATTCTACTGATCATCTGGTCAGCTAACATAAGGACAGTTTTCACTGTAAACCTTCTTGAACAGAAATTGAAGAGGTCTTCGAGGCTGGGTCCAAGAAGATCCATGACTAGCACATTGTAGTCTTTTTCCTGACCATACCACCGTATGTGGGGGATGCCAACCCCACCTTGAAGAATCTTATAGAGTTTGCTCTCGTACAGCAACTGGGGATGCCTGGCCTTCTGAGATTCTAGCTTCACTGCCACTTCCTCGCCGTTGGTGATGTTGATCGCCAGATAAATGTCACCGAAGGAGCCAGACCCGATCTTCCGTACCAGTTTATATTTCCCTCCGACAATGAATTCGGCCTTGGAGCCGCTGCTGCTCGCCATCCTGAGAGACGAAGATGGAGGCTGGGGCTAAGCCCCGACACCTCTAAGGGGAGAACGGGAGATCTCTAGGGCTCGTCCACAGAGCAAGGCTCCGGAGGGCGGCAGGAAGCAGAAAACGCTGGCTCTTTTCTTGGCGTTACAGGGCCCAGAGTCGGCCAAGGAGAACCTAATCACCGCTGCTGTCAGGTTTCTTTCTGCCAGGCCGCAGACTGTTGAGAGGGTTCTCACGGTAACCAGGCTGGGCCACTTGCTTCTGGCGGCCGCCGCTGCCTCACTTTCGCGGCGACGTCGCGGGCTGGAAAAGGAGAGCGGTGAGTTAGGGCGGCGATACCGCTGCCACCACTGCCGCCGGCTCCCGCCCGGAGGGACCCCTGTCACTCCGCCGACGCCGCCATCTTGTTACTCCGGCTCCAGCCAGCACAAAATGCCCCCAGCACTCGGGAGCCGCTTCTTCACGGCGCAGAGCACTCTCTCCAGATTTCTTCAACTCATCTTTGGGGACTGTTTGTGTCCCCCACCCAAGCCATTCGCTCCCCTGTGGATGTGCTCTGATTCACTTTGCATTTCTCCCAGCGTGGGATCCGGAACTGGGTAGTCTTAGAGTCTCCCTAATTGTTCCTGATCTCTCTGACAACTGATATTTTTTCTAGTCTCATTTTGCCTCACGTGTCCTGCCTCCAGGGGACTTTACCCATTTTCTGGCATCTGGGATATAAAGTTGAGCTCTAGTTATAGCACCGCTAACTTCACACACACACTGCATGGCACACCCTACAAACACACAACGGGAAAAGAATTCTGAATATGTGAACACACATCTTGAAGCTTCTTGACTTGCTTTATCTGGATGTCAGTGAACTGGAGACATCTACGTTGGTCTCCTCCTGCCTTTTAAACTTTCCTTGTCACCCCCGTTCCTCTTCCTAAACCCCTAACCCCTGCCAGCATGCCTGCTCTCCAGACCTTGAGTGCAGCTTACATTGACCTGAAGAAAGAAGAACAGCTAATTACTTAGTCTTTCAATAGGTCAGAAATTTTGTGTACGTTATCTCATTCAAGTAAACCCACGCAAAAAGCCCATGAAGTAGGGCTTTTAAAGGAAACTAAAGCTCAGAGATGTTAAGTAACTTGTCCAAGGCTTCACAGCTAATAACTGGAATTCAATCTCTATCTGGTAACTCTAGGTTTGCACGCTCTTCCTCGTTGTGCACGGATTCCTTTTCCTATGTAATAGCATTTACTAGTGGCCTGACATGTGGCCCCTTCCCTGAAACTCTACACTTAGCAGTGGGCTTTGGAAGTTTACAGTGTTTATAAGATTTAAAGGGATTTCAGTCACTGGGCACTGGGGAAATTCTTGCAGGTGAAGGATCTTCACAATGCTGCCACACAGGTGTTTCCTCCCCCACCAGCCTTGTGGCCCACAGACTAGGTGGGAGCAGGCTACAGCCCCTCTTCCTTTTCTTTCCACCTCAGGGGGAAACGGGTTAACCCCCTTATGGAAAATAAAGTCAGCCTTCCTTGCAAGGGTCCCTGAGCTGGATTTCTGATAGTCCAGGAAGCCATTTAAATAAGAACCTCGGTGTTGAAAACCTGCCAGGTAGGTAGGCATCCTTCCAGCTTTCTGTGGCTAACCAGCGGCCCCTAGTGGCCAGTGGCTCCAAGTGCGGTGAGCGGGGAGCTTTGGCTGTTTCTGCGCTCACCTCTGGCTCTGCCCTGCTCAGTTTTCAAACACTGGATTAATGCCCCAATCAACATATTTTGCAGTATTTGGACAGCCAAATGGTGGAGTCTAAAACTCTGGGCAAAGAGGGCATGACGATGGGTGATCTTACCTGTAAAATCAGGAACCAGGCTGTCCCTAAAATCTTTCTCTTTTGAATATTCCAGACCACAAACCTAGCAGGTAGACAATACTATTATCCCCGTTTAGCTGCTGGGTAAACGCAGGGCAGAGAGTTGAAGTAGCCAGGGACACACTGGTTAGTGGGAAAGAACAGTCAGGTTTCTGTGAGCACAGATTCTCAATTTGCCAGGCAGGCCTAAGGCAGCGTGTGTGTGTGTTGTGTTGGCATGACTGTGGTCTGGTTTTGGGAATAATACCGACAGCTGGCATTTAAGAATTCATCCTGAGGCAGGCAAGTGGTAAATGCTCTTATGTGGAATACCCCCTCCATTCTTCCCAGCTGCCCTGTGAGATACACATCTCCAATGTACAAATGGGAATGTGGCTTCTCGGCAGGGCCCAAACTGCCAGAGGTCATACAGATTAAAGGAGGAGCCGGGAATTAGGACCCAGCTTGTTCAACCCCAAAGCAATGGCTTGAATTTACCTTCGTGTATTGCATGAGAGTTCTCCTTGTAGCCAATCTAGGTTGTTGGTCCTTAGTACTCATTCACCTGCCATATTTCCCCCACTCCCTCCTGCTTGGCTTGGTGCTAATGAGAGTTTCGGCTGGTAAGAGCGCAGGGGACTGTGGATGTCTATTTGTCAGTTTCTCTCTGAACATAGACTTTGTATTTGGGAGGAAGTCCACTCCTCTTTGTGTGTCTGATGCTCTCAGCCATCCTCTCTGATGCTAGTGGGTGGTGGGCGGGATGGGACTCGGTCATTTCCTGGAGCCCTGGAGGGTTTCCATTGGGGAGGCACATGGAGACAGTATAACATGGTGGTCATGAGGCAGGCTTTGGAGTCCTAAGACACTGAACAGCTACTAAACCATTTAAGACTCGGTTTCCTCGTCCACTAAATGGACACAATAGTGCCTATCTCATAGGGCCATTGCAGGAATGAAATAAGACAAATACATATGATATTCTTTTTTTTTTTTTTTTTTTTTTTTTTTGGTGGTACGCGGGCCTCTCACTGCTGTGGCCTCTCCCGTCGCGGAGCACAGGCTCCGGACACGCAGGCCGAGCGGCCTAGCCGCTCCGCGGCATGTGGGATCCTCCCGGACCGGGGCACGAACCCGTGTCCGCTGTATCGGCAGGCGGACTCTCAACCACTGCGCCACCAGGGAAGCCCCATATGATATTCTTAATACAGCACCTGTCACAGGGTAAGTCTCCCTACTGTGTTCATGAGCAAAGGAACACATGGTAACATGATCTGTTTCCTTGGGAAGGGTGCCAACAGCGTCACTAACCATCAAGAGATCTGGCCCCTTGTTAGGTGTTAGCCGGTGAGATTAAGTGGTTTCCCTTGCAACATAAAGCAATTGACTTAGGGTTGTAGCAAGAACAATGTGCTGGTGGAAGACAGCCGATGCCAAGGAGTCTCCCTCCCACAGGGATAAAATGGCTGGCAGGAGACAAACGATGACAAAGCCTTTATTGGGAACCATGATACCCAAACTCCTTGGCAGGAGAGTAGTGAGTCTTGGGAGCAACAGGGGATATAGCCACGGAAGGATTAATTGGCCTCAAAAGGAATTGCCGGGGCTTCCCTGGTTGAGCAGTGGTTAAGAATCCGCCTGCCAATGCAGGGGACACGGGTTCGAGCCCTGGTCCAGGAAGATCCCACATGCCACAGAGCAATTAAGCGCACGCTCCACAACTACTGAGCCTGCGTTCTAGAGCCCATGTGCCACAACTACTGAGCCTGTGTGCCACAACTACTGAAGCCCACACACCTAGAGCCCGTACTCTGCAACAAGAGAAGCCTCTGCAATGAGAAGCCCGCACATGGCAGCAAAGACCCAATGCAGCCAAAAATAAATAAATAAAATTAAATTTAAAAAAAGGAATTGCTGTGACTTAATAGCTTTATTAAATCCATGGTGTTTAGCCCAGTGATTCCCGTTTGCTTTCATTCAGGGCTATGCAGGAGCGATACCATTGCTTTGCCTGGTCATATGGATTAGCCAAGCTCCCTCCTGGTGTGGCCTTGTGTTTGTCCTTCTTCATATATGTCACCGTTCCCTCCTTCCCCCCTGCTCTTTTTTTTTTTTTTTTTTTTTTTTTGCAGTACGCGGGCCACTCACTGTTGTGGCCTCTACCGTTGCGGAGCACAGGCTCCGGACGCGCAGGCTCAGCGGCCATGGCTGACGGGCCCAGCCGCTCCACGGCATGTGGGGTCCTCCCGGACCGGGGCACGAACCCGTGTCCCCTGCATCGGCAGGCGGACTCCCACCACTGCGCCACCAGGGAAACCCGAACCTGAGCTCTTGAACTGGAGTGACCCTTCCGAGAGGGTCTGTGTTGGGCTACGATGGCCTGACCTTCACACTCCACATCAATCAGTTCTTGCCGTGCACCTCGGGTGAGGAACCCAGGCAATTTCCAAACTCACTGCCAGCTGAAGGCTTTCTGTGGGAAGCACCCCCAGCAGCTGGGGCCACAAGTCCTTTGTTGAAGAAATGTCCACCCCACGTGGATATTTCAAATGGAACGGTGTCTTTCAAAACATACCCTCCAATCTCCTCATTATATAGATCCTGTGGCCAAAAATAGGAAGTAACATAAAGTCCCATATTAACAACCCCCCAGCCAAATACTTCTTTTCACAGAAACCACAGTACCCTCCACAAAGTGCACATTTGATCAGGCCACTCCCCTATTGAAAACATATCATGGCTTTGCATCACTCCAAGGTCAGAAATCAAAATCCTTTAAATGGACCTCAAAACCTTGCATGGTGTGGCCCCTGCTGTGTTCCCCAGCATCACATCACGCTTGCTCTGCCAGCCATGACACTGCCTTCAATATGCCTCCCACCATAGCACGTCTTTCTTCTGTCTGAAAGACTCCAGTCGATCACAACAATCCTGTGAATGACCTTATTTTGCTGTAGGGAAAAAAACCCCTTCTAGTATGTATGTGTGTTGCCAGACTTGAAGTTTGGGACATTGGTCAGTTTGTAATCAACCATCCATTGCCTAATTGCACTTGGCAGCTGCAGAATTGCTACCATGGTGATGAATATTGCTGTCCAAAATATTGGCCTTGATCTGATAGGGTGTACTGACTTGATACCCAAATTGATGTCTCCCTCCAGAGGAAGATGCCTGTTGCTTTGAAATACGAAGGTATCTGTGCATGTGCCTCTTGATGAACTGTCAAGATAGAAAATGAAATCCAGAGAAAGTGCCAGGCAGGGCACGTTTCAGTGGGCAAGTCCCCACCTCCACTTTACTACTGCACTGGAGGTGTAAATTGTGTCAACTGTGGGTCTGCTCAGCTAACGCCCTGCATAGTGGACTGACTAGGTTCGTGTCAAAGAAGTCCTTTGGGGTGAGGGAGTGAGAATGCATAATACAGGCTAAGAAAGACAAAAGGTAAAGCCAAGAGTACAGAATCCTAAGATGAAGCTGTTTTAACTACGCTGATTCAGCCTCTGGCCTAGTGAAAATCTGGGGCTCTGAGTCAAAGGCTTTGGAAAGAGCTCCCCTTTATCTCCCTCCTCTACCCCGTAACGCCTCACATTTCCGGAAGGCTTCCCCCAAATCCCTCTCAGGTCTTAGAGAACACGGCTCTTTCTCTCCTCTTACCAAGACCCACTGCTTCAAGAGTGAACTCCAAGGACACATTGATCCCCACAATCTATTGGTCTTTGTGTATCGGAAATCACAAGATGGGATTTTCCAGCCACCCACCAGAGCAACTGAGAAGGGCTTCCTCTCATCCTCCCAAGCTACCACTCCTCCCAGAATCCGTATCTTATTTCTCACCTCCTCCACCTCTACCACTTAATTTGCTCTGCAGAGAAAGTCCCTAAGTTTTACTGGAAACCCAACCTCCATCCTAGTAGACCCTGTTGTCACAGAAGGGAATGAGCAGAGAATTGCAAGGCTAGCAGATGACTCCCCGGTTCATACAAACACACATGGTTCTCAGAGGCATTCTTCTCAAATCCAGCTGTTGTTAACTATTATCAACAGTTACTCTAGTCCAACTGTTATCAACTGTTGTTAACAATTTAATGATTTTCATGGACTCATGAAATTTATTTACAACTTTTTTTAGATTGGAAAGACTTTTTTATGATGGACATTTAAAAATGCATAATCTCATTATGAAATGAGATTTCATAATCTCATTTACGATTTTTTTATTTTTAGAATTGGTTTCCACATGCATATATAATTTACATAATTCATCAGTACAGAGCATTTTGGATTATTCTGTTATTCCTTAACAATATATCTAAACCTTTCTTGTGTTCCTGGATAGTGAGTATTTATGTCACTTAGTTTCTTTATCTTATAGCTATTGAAAGATATCTTTCAGACTTTGTCATCCATCTCTTGTGCATATATTGAAAGGAAAACAAAAGTGAAACAAATTGGTTGAGATATTTCTAAGGCAGTGACTGTCACGTGGTTGACAGCAGTATAAAAATCATCCTGATGTCAGAGATGTTAAAATAAAATGGAAACGATAATACATTCCCATGGACATACCCCTTTGCATAATAGAAACATTCCCACTCTGTTGAAGCTTTTCCTCCCAGACCATCCCTCCCTTCTTTTTACCCTACAGAAATCCACTATTGTGAATTTTGTGTTTATCATGTCCTTGTTTTTTTCTCCCCTTTTAGCAAATGTGTGCCCCTGCTCATATTGTTTGATGTTGTTTTTGAACTTTTCTACAAATGGAACTGTATTGTATGTATTTTTCTGACTTGCTTTTCTTATTTGACACTACAGGAGACTCCCCCATGCTAACCTGTACAGCTGCTATTCATCTTCACTGCTGTGTCATTTGCACTCTAGGGATATGACACAATTGATCATTTCTCCTATTTGGCGAACATGTGGACTGTTTCCAGGGTTTTGCTATTACAGTTTTACTACAAATATTCTCCTAGTTGTCTCCTGGCAAGCGTTTGTGAGAGTTTACCCAGAGTATATACCCAACAGGAAGAAGAATTTTAAGATTAAAATCAGGTGGGCCAAAGTTTTCTGTGACTTTGCAGGCCATGTGGTTTCTGAGACAGCTACTCAAATCTGTCATTTTCATGTGAAAGCAGCCTTAGACAATATTTAAATAAATGACTGTAGCTATGCCCAATAAAACTTTATTCATAAAACCAGGCAGTTGGCAAGATTTGACCCTCAGGCTGTCAGTCCTGATCAAGGTGATAAACTTCACTATTCTGGTTGCCTACAAATGCTGAGGCACTCCTTCTTTTCTTCCCTGATTATCCCTAGAGGAGACAGGAGTCCTATCTTCACTTAGTCTATGGACTGGACTGAATGACCATGTTCAGGGACCTTCAGGGAGAAAAAGAAGGGCATGGGGACATGCTGGTGGTGATGCTTCCCAGCAGGTAGTCTGTGACTTGCAGCCATTGTCTTGGGGAAACCAAAGGCAGAAAGGGGTTGAGGCAAGGCAGGGCACTAATGCTGGCTCTGCTGGGCGTGGGTGGGAGGTGGGGTTCCTGCTTGACTGGAGGCTGGGGTCTCAGGCCAAAGCACAATTCGCATCAGAGAAGTCACTGTGAAGTCACTACCAGGCGAGGGGACATAGAAAACACAAGATAGCATTTCTTTTGGAGTGGTATGGTTTCCTTTATTAAAGAAAGTAGGAATTGCCTCTCTAGGGAAGGATCCAAGCCAACCTGGGCTTTGTCTACCTCTCAATGGTCATGTGTGAGCCTTGTTTCTGAATCAGGAATGACTGAAGCTCCTAAAGAAGGAGAGGATCTTACTGGATGTCTTACTTAGAGTCCCCAAACTGGTGGCGGACTGGCTCTTCCTCAGTTTGCGAGCTGTCCTCCCCTCCTTTGTCAACATTGGAGTCTCCATGGCTGGATAAGGACCAGTGGGCGGATGATTTCTGGGTCTTGTCCCCTCCTGTCCTGTGGTGACCTTCACGTGTCCTGCAGTGATAGGAACTTTTCCTCGATGAAGATGTGTCCTTCTTTTCTTTTTTTCCTCCCAGGCTTCATCCCTGGGGTGGGAGACCTTCTGGATTCCATCCCATTCAGACATGTAGCCTTCGCTCTGCAAGGTGGACACCATGGGGGCTGCGACCTTCCCTTCAACTCTTCCAGCAGCAGGCTTGCTGGTTGTGACTGCACCTGGCAACACCATGCTCCTGCCGCTCTCTGGACCATCTGCCCCCGTCGAGGATGTGCTGGCAACATCCGCCGAGACCAGGTTCGTGTCCTGCAAGGATAGGCTGGCAGCACCTGCAGTGGCCTGGCCGGATCCGCTTTCTCCTGGATCCTCGATGGTGGCTCCCACCAGGCCCACGGTCATCCCTGCCGCCGATCCTTCGACGCCTTCCAGGGCTGCAGTTGATCCACGGGGGGCATGATGGATTCCCTCTCCCCGCACATAAGCACAAGACGTGGCTCCAGTCACGTCACGAAGCTTGTGAAGCCCAACCTCATCCTGATCCCTTTCTCTGTGGAGCTCTGTGGTCTGAGCCAAGGGGAGGAGAAACAGGTAAGATAGAGATGACAGAAAGTGAGATCAGAACTGTCCGCTCCTCTCTCATCCTGGAGCTGAGCAACTCAAGGGCTTATACTTAGAATAACCTTTGAAATCACCCAGTCTAAGCTCCCATTGGATGCAAGACCCCATCTACTGCACCCCTGTCAAACGGCCACTCCACTTTCCTTGAACAGTCCCAGGGTCAGGGAGAGCACTGATACAATTCTCCATGATGATATACACTTTAACTTTATACCCTTGTGCTTCTCTCTCTGCAGGACAGATTCCTAGAAGTGGGGTCCCTGGGTCAAGGGATGCACACCTTCTACATTTTGGTGACTCCACGGGTTGGGCTGATTTGAATCAGCATGTCGGAGTCGCGGGGAGACACAATGAAGGAAGGACTTCCTAACTGTGAATGATGTTCCACAACTGATGAGACTACCTGGGCTGGGGTAAGTGTTCAAGAAGAGACCAGACAGTCAGGGTGCTGTAAAAGGGATTACAGCCCTGGTGATGAGACCAGTGCAGCCGAGATGATACCTAAGTTCTCTCTGAAAGTCGGCCTCGTGGGACAAGGTGGAGAAGCACTCGGAACCTCTCCAGTGTGGTGACTCCCGTAGTGATAGCTCGTTTGTCCCTGACCCTTTTCAGCAATAGAAGGTATTTCCCAGGTGAGTCTCAGAGAGCACCAAAGGCTATGAAGGACCAGCTTTGCCCTGCTCTCCCAAAGCACCCTGCCCCGTGTTCTTGAGTCCCTGTAGGTGCTTACCACTAGGATTTTGGCATCCTCTGTAGTCGCTGCATCTCCAGTTTGGAGCATCGGTGTACTGCTGTAACTGTCTACCGGTGGTCTCAGGATATAGACAAGCTTTTCCCAATAGGAAAAGTGGTGGTCTTGTGCGTCGGAAGAGGGGCACAGCTGCAGATAGAAAGTCCGGCCGGTAGCAAGATTCAGGCACAGCTGCTGTTTCTCACGGTTGTGGGTGGAGATCTTGACAAACTTCAAGGGGAGCAGCCTGGTGAGCTCTAGGGTCTTCACGGGCTTGCAACCTCTCCCCTTGGTGATCCCGGCGCATCTGACATGCTCTTCACAGACTTTCGTTGGTCGGGCCAGCAGCATGATGTCAGGTAGTGGGAAGAGGGGGCTGGTGGATGTGATGCCCACAGTCACCGTTCGGACGCAGTTGTCTAGATCAATCAGTTCTCCTTCCTTGCTGACCTGGATAAAGTTGCTCTCAAACATGGGAGCGTACTTGAAAATGTCATACTCTCCTCCCTCGTACAGTTGTCGTTGCAGGACCCCCATGGAGGTCCTCGACACCCCCACTGTACAGTAGCTATTGGCCGTGTAATGAGGTAAACTCTCACTGCTCATGGCTCTCTTCCTTCAAGACAGAGCCACCAGCCACAAATTGAGTCTCGGAGAGAGAGAGAGAGAGAGAGAGAGGGAACGAAAGCACCTCGTCACCTCCCTGCAGGACTCTGCCAGAGTCTCTTGACCCGACCATATTTATACCGCAAGCCCTTTGTGACCCGTCACCATCACATCACACACCCCTTTGTTGAGCCTCCAAGCCCCCACCCCCTTGGGGCAGGCTCACCAGCCTCCCCCTCAACCAACCACCATGTGCATAGGGAACAGGCTGACCCTGCCAGGGTATAGGTGTGGGTAGGCTGGATAGTCTTTCTAATCAAAATGTTGAGAAAACCCTCCTGCTTTTGTAAATATCTGGGTGGTTTCCAGTCTTGTTGTTGTTACAAATCTCCATCATCTTCGTGCTTCTGCTGGATGATGTCCTGGGGATAAAATCCTGGAAGTGGACTGTGTACTTGCTAAGGGCAGGCATCCTATGGGGATTGCTGTTCTCTGTGCCCCCAACGTATCTAGCACAGTGCTGGCAGGAACTTAGAAAGAGTGCTACCTGTCAGAGTCCCATTGGTACTGTCATTTCCAGGATATGGAGAATTTTCTCACCCATTTTCTCTTTTCAAGGAGGCTAACTTTTTATATTTATATTTTTTTACAGTTTTAGAAACTGTTTTTATTGTGAAATATAACACACATTCATGAAAGTGCCCAAACCATAAATATATAGCTTAATGAGTAACAAGAAAGTGAACACCCTTGTAGCTGCCACCCAGAGTAAGAAATAGAACCCTGCCAGCCCCTCTTCTGCATGCTCCCTCCCCACAAAGGTCACCCAACCTTGGCTTCTATTTTTTTTTCTTTTCCCCCTCCTTTTTTATTGACGTATAGTTGATTTACAATGTTGTGTTAATTTCTGTTGTGTTAATTTCTTCTGTTAGTTTCTGATTCAGTTTTATGTATATATATATTCTTTTTCATATTTTTTTTCATTATGGTTTATCACAGGATAATGAATATAGTTGTCTGTGCTCTACAGTAGGACCTTGCTGTTTATCCACCCTGTAGTTTGTATCTGCTAATCCCAAAATCCCAATCCTTCCCTCCTTGCCCCCTGCTTTTTTTTTTTTTTTTTTGCGGTACGCGGGCCTCTCACTGTGGTGGCCTCTCCCGTTGCAGAGCACAGGCTCAGCGGCCATGGCTCACGGGCCCAGCCGCTCTGCGGCATGTGGGATCCTCGCGGACCGGGGCACGTACCCACGTCCCCTGCATTGGCAGGCGGACTCCCAACCCCTGTGCCACCAGGGATTCCCTGCCCCCTGCTTTCTGTCCTCATTTCCCCCATCCCAGTGACTAGGCTGGACACACGTACGTGGTCCGGGTGAACCCTCTGAATTCCTTGCCAGTTGGAAATAGTGCTATCAGACAGGTCAATGATGCCACCTTGCTCTGGGGCTTTTTGTGCTGGTTATAACCATGCTTTTGCTTTAGGATTCGTGTTCTTAAAACCAAGCTTTGAAAAGAAAAACTTTTAATTTTTGACCTCTTTTAGAGGATTGTCCTATGTAGCCATACTGGGAGATTTTTAGAACCGTTTTACACATGGTAGCATGCACTGGTATCATGCGGAATCTTGTATAAAAGGACATTTCTGGGTCCAAATATTTCGGCTTCGTAGGTTGTTGCCCCCACCTCCTTTATAAATTGAGGTAACCTTCAGATGACATAATAAATTTAACCATCCTGAAGTGAACAATCCATTGCCATTTAGTACACTCATAATTTTGTGCAAGTCTCACCTCTATCCACTTCCAAAACATTTTCATTAGGAGACCCTGTATCCATTAAGCAGTCACTCTCCGTCCCCATTCCTCCCCACCCCTTAGCAATCACTAATCTGCTTTCTGTCTCTGTGGGTCTATCTACTCTAGATATTTCATATAGATGGAATCATCCAGCATTTGTCCTTTTGCATCTGGCATATTTCACTTTGCATAGTGCTCTGAGGTTCATCCATGTTATAGTATGTCCTAGTACCATACTCCTTTTCATGGCTGAGTAATATTTCATTGTATGCACATGTCACATTTTGCTTATTCATTTAAACCAAGGCCTCCCTTGGTTCTGTAGCATGTCGTCTTTGGTCCATACGTTGGGGATCATTGGCAGTGGAGATCATTAGGTTTGCCCAGGGCAGCCTGATGCCTTTTTGGAGTAGAATTTGGGGAGTGCCAGGCCCCCGCTGCTCACTAGGTGTGGTAGGCCTTTAGAGATGGACCTAGCAATAGATGACCAGGGAATGTCTAGCCTGGCAACACAGGCGTTGTATCAGGGCACAGACAGGGACCCAGGTAAACAGTGCAGAGAAATGCAGATAAGAGAGGCTGGTATTTGCATCCCAGCTCTGCCGGCTGGCAGCGGGCAAATTAAAAAGTCTCTGAACTCCTATTCCTGATTCGTAAAATGAAATAACAACAGTATCACTCTCATAGCATTGTTGTGTTTAGATGAAATGAAATAATTTCTATCAAGTGCATGGTACAGGGCCTGGCACAGAGTGAGTAAAGTAAAGCCCAAAGTGGCCATGATTTTTATTACTTTTCCAGAAAAGGAGTTATGTGCAGTTGGAGTCTGGCACATTACTCAGCAGGGAAATGTCCTCAGCAGGTTGGCTTCTGGTCCACCGTGTAGCATCTCCAAGAGAACTCCCAAGAGCAAGACATGGTCCCTAATGTGGGAAAATAAGGAGGCCCAGTTTCCAGCACAGGACACTTAGTCCCAGCAATAAAGCAGGGGGCTTGATTTTAAAATGAGACATACTGTCTGAATGGAAGCAGTATCAAGGCAAAAGTGATCAATGTTATCATTGCTGGTCTGATTTTCCTACTAGACTGTGTGTACAGGGAGGGAAGGGGTTGTCATTCTTTTTTGCTACACTATTCGTTGCACAAGTGTAGAGTATTCAGTCAATGAATATTTGTTGCATGTGTGGCTGGCTGGCCAGCCAGCTGGCTGCTGTGTTATCTTTCTATTAGCTTAGGACCCTTTAAATTCTTCTGAATCAGTCTCATGTACTGTTGGAGGAATATACTCAGCCCCAGATATGCTTCTAGGAGACTATTCAGAAATCTGCTCTCAAATTCTTAAAACTATGCACAACTTTTGATCCAGCAGTTTCACTTCTGAGTATTTAACCTGAGAAAATCCCTAGAGCTCAGAGGGATTATGGCTCAAGAACATTCATTGTGAGATCATTTGGAATAGCAGAAAAGGTGGAAAGAACTTGCTATTCAACCAAAGGAGGATGGGTTAACTGTATTATGATGCTTCCATTCAATAAAGTGTTTCAAAGCCATAAAAATAAGGAAGAAGATTGTTTAATAACATGAGAGAATATCCAAATTCTGTAGTTAGGGAAAACAGCAAGTTGCACAACAGTATTTTGGTATAATACCACTCTGTGTTATGTGTGCTTGTGTGAGTGTAACATTGGAAGGATATAAACTAAAATATTATCTGTTGCTCTGAGTGATTAAATTATAGATAATTTTATTTTTGAGCTTTTTGAGCTTGTCTGTCATTTCCAATGTTTTTACATTGAATGTTTCATCAGTTAAAATAAGAATGAGTATTATTGAGGATTATGTTCCTGATGAGAAGTTGGGTCTTATCGCTCGAGTGTGTCTGAACCTGCAGAGGGGACCGAATGGCCTCAGCTCTAGGGGTTGGGAAGGGGCTGGGAACAGCAAAGCGTCAGGCATCGCTTCTGTAACATTCCAACAGCAGGGCACGTTCCTGTTTTACTGAAAGAGAGGATGCTCTGCACCTCCTTTCATCTCATTCACTCCATCCTCTCCTACGTGTTAGTGTCAACTTAAATAAGGGGGTAAACTGAGGCGAGCTCAAATTACCAGAAATTGAGGTTATTCAGGAAGAGTAGAGGAATTGCCATTCTGGAAACACATACCATGCTATAGTAAGCTAGAGGCGAGTCTGTTGAGGGGTTGGGGTGAGCTGTGTTTATGGGCAAGGAGTGCAAAGAGGGAGAAGTCCAGCCAGAATCCAGGCAGGAAGTTCACTGGCTTGATGATGGGAAGAGACTGTGGGTGGATGTTCATTGATCAGGAGGTAAGTCTTGGTCTTCTGTAAAGCAGGCGTTTATGGGAAATCAATCTCTCGGTTATATTCCATTCTTCTGAGGGCGCATGAGTGAGATTCTCCATTTCATGTCCTTCGGTTCCATTTTAGATTGAAATCTTTTCATATTGGCATTAAATACACCCAGGCTGTAGGGATTTTCTGGTCTACATGGTGACTGGATCCATGTTGTGGCTCCTAACTCCTGAGATAAACATGCACACACTGGTTTCAAGAAGGTAAATTTAAACTTTTCATGGGCTGAATTGGCTATGCAAGTTTATTCTGTCCTGTGTTCTAGAAAATTAAAAGAAGAAAGTCTGGGCTGAGAAAGTGTAAATGGAATTAGTATTTCTACCAAAAGAAAAACAAGATGAGCACCAGCTTTTGAGACTTTCAGTTAACTGATTACAAATATCCTCCTGTCCGGGCCTGAGGCTTTGTTCCTGGGCCAAGCAGGTCTGTCAGACTTCATCTTCCTTGAGGTTATGTTCTCCCCAGAGAGTCCTGGGCCCTTTACACTAACATGTGTCCTCTGGTTGCTCTTTGGAAATTCTTCAACACGTCGGCATCCTAGATGGGGACGCAATTTAGACTCATGCTGGAACCTCTTCAGAACTTGCAAACCCACAGTGGTGGTGTATTGTAGACTATGCTTTAAAGTGGAAGAAAAGTTGCTAAAGGGAACATATAGGGAGGAACACCTAACGTGATATGAGATGCAGTTTGACAGGTGAATAGGAGTTCTTCAGGAGTACAAAGAGAACACATCATCAGAGGCAGAGGGAACAGGAGGGAATTCAGTGTGTGATAGGAAGAGACCATTATCAACACAGAGGTCTTGCCTCTAAGCAAAGGTGTTGCCAGGACTAGATAATGAAGGGGCTTGTAATCCATACTCAGGAGTTTGGCATTTTATCCTGAAGCTCATAAATTGCCATTGAAAGATTTTAAGCGAGGGAATAACATTTAGTAGTATGCACACTCTATCTTTCCTATTAATTTGTGAGTTTCCTGAAGGCAAATGTTTGATTTTGAGACATCTCAGTGGTTGCTCCTCCATTGCCCAGAATAGTCTGTTATTTATAATAAGAGCTAAACTTTCATCACATGTTTACTATGAGTCTGACATTGTGCTAACTGCTTTACATAGTGTATTATTCAGGGTTCTCCAGAGAAACAGAATCAATCATACTAATATATATGCATATGTATATATAATAATAAATAAACTTATTGTAAGGAATTGGATCATGCAATCATGGAGGCTGAGAAGTCCCAAGATCTGCAGATGGCAAGCTGGAGACCCAAGAAAGCCAATGTTTCAGCCCAAATCTGAATGCCAAAAAAGACCAATGTCCCAGCATAAGTAGGTTTTTTTTCAGGCAGGAAGAGTTTCCTCTTATTTGAGGGAGGGTGAGCCTTTTTGTTCCATTCAAGACTTCAACTGATTAGATGAGGGCAACACACATTAGGGAGGTCAATCTGCTTTACTCAGTCCACTGATTCAATTGTTAATCTCATCCAAAAACACTCTCACAGACATGCCCAGAATAATATTTGATAAGCTATCTTGACACCTCTCATCCCAACCACCACCATGGCCCAGTCATGTTGATGTATAAGATTAACCATCACGTGTGAGTTATATCATTTCACTTATACAATGATCTTGCAAGGTTATTTCTATTTTTATTCCCGTTTTAAAGGCAAGGAAACTAAACCTTGGAAGGTTTATGTCATGTCTCTGAATAACAACAGCTGGTAAGGGATCAAACCCAGGCACCTGACTCATGGGGCCACATCCTTAACCACTATGCTATAATAAATGTTTTTAAATTAATTTTTTCTAGAACTCTCATATAGAAATTTAACAAAAATATAATCACTAATAATATGTTCATTACATTGGACATCCATAAATTCCTATAGATGAGTAACTAAGTGTACTGTTAACACCAGTCTTCCAACAAATCCATGTTTAATTTTTTTTTTCTGATTCTGGAGAAGAAAGACAAGATACAGGGAGGAGAGTTTTGCTTAGCAAACACTGGAGAATGTGGTAGGGAATTCAGTCTTCTGTTCACAATGAGTGTCCTAGGTTATACTAGTTTCATTTCAGTAAGAAGAAGTAATCAGTACATTGAGATGATTTCACTTACATGTAAAATCTAAAAAGCACAACAAATAAGCAAACATAACTAAACAGGAACAGGGTGATACATACAGAGAACAAACAGGTGGTTGCTAGAGGGGAGGCGAGTGGGGGAAGGAGAGAAATAGGTGAGGGAGAGTAAGACAGACAAACTTCCAGTTACAAAATAAATGAATCACAGGTGTCAAATGTAGAGTATGGGGAATATAATCAATAATTATGTAATATCTTTGTATGCTGACAGATGACAACTACATCTATTATGGTGATCATTTTGAAATGTATAGAAATGTCAAATCACTATGTTATATACCAGGAGCTAAAAGTGTTGTAGGTCAATTATACATCAAAAACAAACTCATAAAAAAAAGAGATCAGATTTGTGGTTACCAGAGGTGGTGAGGTGGGTGGAGGGAGGGGAATTGGATGAATGTAGCCAAAAGGTACAAACTTCCAGTCATAAGATAAATAAAGACTAGGGATGTAATGTGCAGCATGATAAATATAACTAACGCTGCTGTACATTATATATGAAAATTTTCAAGAGAGTAAATCCTAAGAGCTCTCATCACAAGGAAAAATATTTTTTTCCTATTTCTTTAATTTTGTATCTATAAGAGAGGATGGTGTTCACTAAACTTATTGTAATAGTCATTTCATGATGTATTAAGTCAAATCATTGTGCTGTACCCCTTCAATTTAAACAGGGCTTTATGTCAATTATATCCCAACAAAACTGGAAGGAAGGGACTTGCCTGGTGGTGCAGTGGTTAAGAATCCGCTCGCCAACGCAGGGGACATGGGTTTGAGCCCTGGTCTGGGAAGATCCCACATGCTGCAGAGCAGCTAAGCCCGTGCGCCATAACTACTGAGCCCGCATTCCACAACTACTGAAGCCATGTGCCGCCTAGAGCCCGTGCTCCGCAACAAGAGAAGCCACCGTGATGAGAAGCACACACACCGCAACGAAGAGTAACCCCGCTCTCCGCAACTAGAGAAAGCCTGCGTGAAGCAGTGAAGACCCAACGCAGGCATAATTAATTAATTAATTAATTAATTTTTTAAAAACTGGAAGAAAAAAAAAAAGATGTGGAGGCAGCCAGGGCTCTTAACATTAAGATATCTGTGCCCTGCAAAGAGGAGACAAATGGAGCCAGCTCACAGTAAGACTTAATTCCTAGAAAAAATAACGCTGTGACATCATTTTCTGGGGATTGTCTTGAGTGTGTTCGAGTGAGGTTAGAGCCAGCGAAACTCATTCCAGAGTCTCAGGAGTCATAGGCTCTGTGGGTTGCCTGTCACTAATAAGTGGCATGTCCTGGAAATCTATGCAAATCGAATCTTGCTTTCCTATTGATATTCACAGGTCACTAAGATAGTCTTCAGTGAGCCCTGCTGTCTTTTCTCCCTCTCCCACCCAGTTTTTCTGGGTAGTTTTTATATTTGAAATATATGCCTATATGTGGAAGGAGAGTGCTCTGAATTTGAAGAGTTGATTTAGAAAAGCAACTTTACCTCATCATTTATTACAAGTAGCAATATTTATCGTTATAAATTTCCTTAAATCAGGGCACATATGGATTTATAAGAAAACATGGGGCAAATTTCTTAAGATACTAGGATGTATTTTCATATCCTATACCTCACCCAAGTATTTAATACTTTGTTACGCAGATATCAATTGATTGTTTTAATAACTTTCCAAAAGCATCCAGAGAATAATAAAGCTATTTCAATTTAGGAGTAGGGGAAGGTAAAAGTAAACAAATAATCTTGTTGGTAGAGTAGCATAATTAGTATTTGGGAGGACGTCACCAACATTGTGACATAGGAGGTCCTGAATCTCCCTCCCCGTGTAAATGCACTGAATATATAACTGTACATGAGTCAGTTCCAAATCCAGAAACTAATTGAATGACTCCTGCGTGTTGAGCATCTGAGAAAATACCTCACATCAAAATGAGTAGGAAAGGTTGAGACACTGTCTCACTATAAACCCCATCCCTGGCACAGCACCTTACAATTAGGAGGAATCCCCCAACTCCCAGCTTCTCCCTGAGGAGCAAAGGATTTGGACCACACATATAGCGCCCCAAGTTTTAGGGTGGAGAAATAGTCCCTGAAATCCCCTAGTTTTGACAGCCAGTGAGGCATGCATTCATGAGTCCCACAAGACTGTAGAAAACAAAGAAGCAATTGTTAAATAGGTGCACAAGCACACCGCACAGCTCCACTTTCCCCAGGGCAGAGGGAGCTGTGGAAAATGCAGATTCAGTGCAATCTCTATCAAAATTTCAAGGGCATTTTCCAGAAAACAAAACAAAACAAAAACTCCTAAAATTTGTATGGAACCACAAAAGACCCTGAATAGCCAAAGCAATCTTGAGAGAGAACAAAGCTGAAGGCATCACACTTCCTGATAACAAACGGTGAAATAATAGAAAAAATATATGTGTGTGTGTGTGTGTGTGTGTGTGTGTGCCCCTGGTTCCTGGCACAGAGATCCTAAAACCCTTATCCTGGCACTTATCCTAAGTGATAAGAGCACTAGGAGCAGCTTTTAGTCTAATATTTGGTCTTTGACCCTGGTTCCTAATGCAGAACTCCTAAATCCCTTAAATTTTCCTGTTTGATAGGGTATCTTTTGTTCTAATGAGGTGACTCTTGGTGGACTCCTGTATAGCTCAGGATGGGGGCTGACCACCAGAAAGACCAAACCATAATTAGAAGTTTGGAATTTTCATCCTCACTCCCATCCTCCAGGAAGTGTAGAGGAACTAGAGATTGAATTAATGATCAGTCGTGCTTTTTTGAAGTAGCCTCTGTAAAAATCCCCAAAGTACAGGGCTCAGAGAGCTTCCTAGATCAGTGAACACATGCAGGTTGCAGGAGAGTGGCATACTGGGAAAGAGCATGGAGGCTCTGCACGCTTTCCCACATACCTTGCTCTATGCATGTCTGTCATCTTGCTGTTCCTGAGTGATATCCATTTATAAGAAAACAGGAATATAGTTAAGTAAGTGATTTTCCTGAGTTCTGTGAGCCACTCTAGCAAACTAATCTAACCTGAAGAGGGTGTCATGAGAACCTCTGACTTATAGCCATTGATTACAAGCACAAGTAACAACCTGGACTTATGATTGGCATCTGAAGTTGGAGGGCAGTCTTGTGGTTCTGAGCCCTTAACCTGTGGAATCTGATGCTATGTCCAGGAAAATAGTGTCAGCATTGAGTTAAATAGTAGGACACACAGTTGATGTTATGTAGAATTGCTTGATATGTGGAAATCAAATACATTTGATGTCAGAAATGAAGTGAAGTACAGTAGAGTAGTGTGAGAGTAAAGGAGAAACACAGGAGAAGTTTGTCTTTCCTACACAGAAGCTATATTACAAAGCTATAGTAATCAAAACAGTATGGTATTGGCATAAAAACAGACACATAGATCAAGGGAACACAGTTGAGACCCCAGAAATACCCTGCATGTATGGTCAATTAATTTTTTATAAATGTGCCAAAAAATATACAATGGGGAAAGGGCAGTCTCTTCAATAAATGGTGCTGAAAAAACTGGATACCCACATGCAAAAGAATAAAACTGGATCCTTATACCATGCACAAAATTTAACTCAAAATGGATTAGATTCGAATGTAAGACCTGAAACCATAAAATTCCTAGAAGTAAACATAATAGGTATGCTCCTTGACTTTGGTCTTGGCAATGATTTTTTTGGATTTGACACCAAAGGCAAAGGCGACAAAAACAGAAGTTAATAACTGGGACTACATCAAACTAAACAGCTTCTTCCAGCAAAGGAAACAAAATGAAAATGCAATCTATGGAATCAGAGAAAATATTCGCAAACCACTTATCTGATAATGGGTTCATATCCAAAATATACAAAGACTTCAAACAATTCAAGAGCAAAAAACTCAAATAACCCAGTTAAAAAATTGACAAAGGGTCTGAATAGACATTTTTTTCAAAGAATACATAAAAATGGCCAACATCACTAATCATCAGGGAAATGCAAGTCAGAGCAACAATGAGATACTACCTCATACCTCATACAGTGGCTTTTGTTAAAAAGACAAGAGATGAAATTTGCTGGCGAGGATATGCAGAAGAGGGAACCCTTGTACACTGTTGGTGGGAATGTAAATAGGTACAGCCAGTATGGAAAACAGTATGCAGGTTCCTCAGGATTAAAAATATAAGTACATACACACAATGGAATATTATTCAGCCTTAAAAAAGAAGAAAATCCTGCCATGTTCAACAACATGGATGAATCTGGAGGACATTATGCTAAATGAAATAACCAGATGGAACGAGACACATACTGCATGGTATCACTTATATGTAGAATCTTTAAAAAAAAAAAAAAGTTTGACTTCATAGAAACAGTAAAATGGTGGTTGCTAGGGGTGGGGGTTGTGGGGAGAGGTTGGTAAAAGGGTACAAACTTTGTTATAAGATAAATAGGATCTGAGGACCTAATATATTACATGGTGACTATAGTTGATAATACTGTATTGTATAACTGAATTTTGCTAACAGAGTAAAATGTGTTCTCATTAAAAAAAATATGTGAGGTACTAGATATGTTAATTAGCTAGGTGGTGTGAATCCTTTCATAATGTTTATATATATCAAATCATCATGTTGTACACTTTAAATATATTACAATTTTATTTGTCAATTATAAATCAAGAAAGCTGGGAAAATGTTTGCATAATTAAGATTGACTCAGCTGAGAGTAATGTTTAGACTTCAGTGGCCAGGCTGGTGGGAAAAGATGGCCTTAGTCTGGGTGATAGTCTAATTTGTCATACCCAAGAATCAGCTCCAGGCTAGAATAAGATCAATGTTCACCACTTAAGGGAATTCAACATAGGCAAATCTTTTTATTTGCAAAGCACTGAACCCATTCAAGCTGGTGCAAGTAAAGGAGAGTTTTAAAAGTTTACAGGGGCATTCACAAAAATGAAATACAGCTGTATACTTTGACCGTTGAACAACACGGGTTTGAACTGCGTGGGTCATCTTACACTGGGTTTTTTTTTCAATAAATGCATTGAAAAGTACTACACTGTCCCGGTAGGTTGAATCTGCAGATACAGAACCACAGAAACAGAAGGCCACTGTAAAGTTATACACGGACTTTCGGCTGTGTGGAAGGTTAGCACCCTTACTCCCCGAGTTGTTCAGGAGTCAACTGTGCTTTGCTTCAGAAAGGCACATGTTTTGCTGAGAAGGTCCTAAGGATTAAGTTTCCTCCTCTGTCCATTTTTCTTTCTCTGGTTGTATTAAAAATTGTTGATTGGTTTCTGTAATACAACTTTCTAAGACAACTTCTCAGTAAGATTGTAGCTGAAAATGACCATCCCGTCTGTGACTCCACGACTCCACGACTCCACATGCCTTTTCAATCTAAACATACACCCAGCTCGGATTATAGAGTTTTTTTTCTTTTCTTTGTTCAAGTTCTCCAGGAAGAGCACTAATTATTTGCTAGCCAATCAGTAGCTTGGCTTTCCTTGTGTTGCCTTTTTTGAGTGTTAGGTTGTACAATTGGCTATGACTTGTAGTGGAGCACATGCTAAAACACACCTGCCTTTATTCACCCCTCAACAGGGGCTGGGAGGGAATTTCTCTGAGAAGAGAATGTGGGCTTACTTCTATCCGGACATTACATCCCACAGTGAGTCTCAGCAGGGCTTCTTCTTTAAGTAGTGGTATTACCCTGAATCACAGAGGTGTCATGTGTCTGTCCCCTGTCATCTCTGTTAAGCAGGGCTCAAACCAGTGGCTGGGAGTTTGGGTGAAAGGACTCAGTTACCAGAACAAAGATATTGAGATGTGTGTGGTCAAGGCTCCAGCCTAGTAAGCTTAGGTTCAGAATGGGATCCCAGTCTCAGAATGGTAGTGGGTATGCAAATCAGGAACCAACACAGAGGTTGTATCACATGGATGGGCCAGCGTGACATGTGTTATTAGAAGGCTTATGACTTACAGCAATGACAGCAAAAGCTACATGGTGACAGCAAAAGCTACATGGTGCATCAGAATCACCTGGGGAGCTTAATTTCAGGGCACCTGCCCAGACCTAGTGATCTGCTTAGGGAATGCTTTTGGCCAAAATCAGGTGGTGAATCTAATGGTGGATCAGATTTAGAAAGCTCTGACTTACTAGGCACCCAGCTGCCTGCATACACTAGATTCTGAGCCAGGCTACAGCAGCAAGAGCCTAGGTTTGCTCACTAGTCTAGGACTCCTTTCTTTATATCTTTCTGCTGCCTTTAGAGTTGAAGGAGGACATCCCAACATTCTTTTATATCAGAGAAACAGGGTTTGTCTTGGGCTACTATTAGATTTTATGCCATATGATCAGGCTAGTAGAACTCAGGTTCAGCTTTATGAGATTGAATTTTGAGTATATCTGTCCATAGCAAATGGGCTCTATCAATGAAAAAAGGTTATATTTTAATAAAATGTTTTTCAGTGACATACATTGACAAAGACTTTATTGCTGCTGTTATATATCTATGCTGCGTCTCCTGGGAGTTTTCCTATGAACTTTCCTAATTCCAGGACCGAGGTTAGTTGCTGAGGCAAGGGGAAAGTAGAGCATGGCAAAAATACCTTGGGTTTTAAAGCTTCTACACCCAAGTGACACACATCAGTATAGTTCATATTTCATTGGCCAAATCAAGCCCTTACTTCACATAGTCAGGGAAATGTAGTCCTACTATGGGCCTGAAAGAAGAGACCCATTCATAAAACCTAGCACAGGGATTTTGGCGTGTTTTCTGCCACATCTCCAGCATTTAGAGTAGTGTCTGGCGCATGGTAGGTGCTTAAAAATATGCATTGAATAAACAGAGGAAGGGATAAATATATGAAAGTAAACTAACAACATGTATCACCCAGGGTTAACCTTGGTTCGTGGACACAGTTCTGAAATTCTCTTTGTTGGAACATTTTAGGAGATAACTCCAGAAAGGACTACATTTGGGAAAAAGGACAAATTTTCCTAAATGTGTGATCAATGTAGATTATTCATGATTGGAAAGCCCTGAGCTTGAGGAGGATATGGGCTGCATGAGTCCCCAGTTGCATTTTGTATTGATATAGGGGTCATTTTTTCATGTTCCTACAGGGGTATTTGGCGGGCCTGTTTGAATAGTTGTCCAATTCTCAAGATATTAAAGTGTGGGAGGTGTAATAGGGGTGGTCATTTAGGGATTTCACAATAGAGCTGAGAGTAAAACCACCATAGTGGCAATTACTGTCATGGGGATCCCTTTTGAACCAAAATGGTGACTCCTTTAGGGTTAACATTAGATTTTACATGAAATGGCCAAAAGATTGCACTTCGACCACCCTGGGAGACGTGGCTCCCAAATCCGTAGGCAAATTAAGATTAACTTCCATTTCCCTGCTTTATCCTCAGGAAGCATGGGTCTTCAGAACTACTTTATGCCAAAAGAAAAATGTTTGCAAGTGCCCCTTCTGTTTCTGGGAAGTCTAAAACCTGCCCATAATTTGGCTAGTTTGTAGTTGATCATGGGAAAGATAATGAGTAAGGGGAATTGAGGGAGCAGGGGACAGAGTTGCTAGGAAACAGATTTCCTTCTCACATCCAGACAAATAAACTAATGGTGTTAATGAGTCCAGTTTCTGACAATGTCAGTTCCAAGGAAGCACAAATACAAAGTCATATTGCCATGAAAAAGCACCGGAGGCAAAGGCTCTGGTGATGAAGGTGGAGCACGGTGTAATAGTACTTCTTAGAGCAGATGTGCTGATTGAAAAGAGGTACTGGATGGAAAGGGCTTAGCATGGTATCTGCATAGAGGAGGTGGGCAATAAATGTTAGTCAAAATAATTATTAGTGTTATAAATATATATGCCATATTTGTAAATAAGTTATTATTAGTCTCATCACCTTCTTATAGGTTCTAGTTCTTCTACTGACTAAAAGCATGTGTTTCATTATGAGTTAAAACTTTTCTGAGTTTTCCTCTCCTCATTTCACCTCCTCTGCATTGATTGTTATAAAGGTTAGTGAGGTGAGGTGTGTGTAAGCAATTTTAAAACTTGGATGATTTTTTAAAAAAATTGTCTGCTTGTTTTTAATTGTGGTAAATGCCACAGAACATAACATTTACTATCTAAACAGTTTTGTTTTTTTTTTTTTTTTTTGCAGTACGCGGGCCTCTCACTGTTGTGGCCTCTCCTGTTGCGGAGCACAGGCTCCGGACGCGCAGGCTCAGCGGCCATGGCTCACGGGCCTAGCCGCTCCGCGGCATGTGGGATCTTCCCAAACCGGGGCACGAACCTGCATCCCCTGCATCGGCAGGCAGACTCTCAACCACTGCGCCACCAGGGAGGCCCCCTAAACAGTTTTTAAGTGTACAGTTCAGTAGTGTTAACTACATTTACTAGATCTCTAGAACATTTTCATTTTGCAAAACTTGAACTCTGTCCCCATGAAACAAAAACTCCCCAACCCCCTCTCCCAGCCCCTGGCAACCACAATCCTACGCTGGGTCTCTATGTATTTGACTACATTAAATATAAGTGGAATCCTACAATATTTATCTTTTTGTACTAGCTTATTTCACTTAGCATGATGTCTTCCGGGTTCATCCATGTAGCAGCATATGTCAGAATTTCCATATTTTTTTAGGCTGAATAACATTTCATGTGTATAGACCACATTTTTCTTCATCCATTAATGGACATTTGCATTGCTTCCACCTCTTGGCTCTTGTGCGTCGTGCTGCAGTGAATATGGTTATACACATATCTCTTCCAGATCCTACTTTCACTTCTTTTGGATAAATGCCCAGAAGTAGATAAAAGTCAGTAAATTTTATGTCTACAAAGGACATAGTCTGTCCTTATCATGATTGCTAACAGCCACTCCAGGACCCAAGAGGGATTTTTACATAGCTCTTTGGGGTTCCTTCTCTGCTGCTCTCTCCTTTCTCTGCACCTCAAATCCCAGTCGTCTTAGCAGCAGTGAACTCTGATCTTTTTCCTCATTGCAGCAAAACTGTTGCTGTCTGCCTGACTCTCTCTGCATCACAGTTTGGAAAATGCCCTCAAGAAAAAAGCTGGTGTGAATGGGGGGGTTCTACCTCATGTGCTTTCCTTCTAATAGCCCTGCTTTAGTAATTGTCCAATATCTGTAAACAATTTTATATATATATATATATATATATATATATAGTTCAGCTTTTATAGGAGAGATTAAATCTGATACAATCTACTCCATCGAGGGCAGAACTAGAATTTCTCCTAGGTGTGTAGACACTTTTACTTTATCCTGTTGGGTGAGGATACAAACAAAAATATCCTGCAAGCAAACAGACAAATTAAGAAAATAATTGCAATTAGGATACATTCTATGAAGTAAAACAAAGGCACCGAAACAGGGGAAAGATGGGGATGGAGTGTAGCATTTTGGGTTATGGTGGTCAAAGGAGGCTGGTTTGAGGAGTTTTAAGTTGAGATTTAAATGATGAATAGGACCTTACTTATGTGAAGCAGAGGTAGGAGGGGAGAACAAAAGAGCATTCTAAATAGAAGTATAGATTCTGGATAAGTGATGCTGGGCAAAATTTATGCTGCACAAACAAGAGCTAGAGTATTACATCTCATCAGATTGCCATGTCTTTAAATAGATAACTCATTATAACTCATACTAAGAGCAAGGGGTCTGGAGACCTTGAAAGGGGAGGGATAAAGAAGCCAACACTCTGAGTGGGGATTGAGTATGGTCAGCATTTGCGGGTATGCTACCTTCAGGTACCCAAAGAGCTATCATGGGGAAGACAGACAACACTCTAGCATATGGATTGGCAAACTACAGCCCAAGGGCAAAATCCAGCCACACAGCCTGCAAACTCTGGATGTATTTTATACATTTTTAACTGATCATATTTTAAGCGGTTATATTAGTACTTGTGTAATAGCCTCAATTTTGTTGCTTGGCCCACAAAACAAACTATTTATGATCAGGCCCTTTAAGAAAAGTTTGCTGACCCCTTGTTTTGTTTGGGGCAAGGGTTGCTCAGAGACTGAGATTGTCTTTGCCAATATTTTATTTAATATAGGTTCACTGTGGGAATTATAATAATTTCACAAGCCAGTAGCATACAGGATAATGTCTCTCAAGCCAATAAAGAAACAACATACTCCAAATGAATGATAGATTAATTACACTACTGTTCCAGGCAAGGGGACATGAAGCCATAAAGTCCAAATTTAGTTGAGACGTGCCTTTCTACCAATTGGTTCTCAGGGGAGGTGGTTTAGTCAACTGAGAGCTGATATCCAGCTGTCAGCACAAAGAGCAAAAGTCACCTGTTGCTACAGCATGTTGCTAGGGAACAGTGGCATCACCGTTGATGGGCTAGATGATCTCTTCCTAGGGGCCATGGCACAGCTTTCATGACTACTAGTAAAAGCATCTCAATTACCAAGGCAGGAGCTAATGCCCCAGGGTCATCAGAGAGCTATTTAGATCAGCAAGGGGTCACCTTACCCAGACTGAACACTATCCTATAGTCCTTACAATCTCTGAGTACCTACTGTCTAAACGTCCCCACCATAGTTGCTTCTTCATATGTTCTCGTTAATAAGCCCCCAGCTGAGCTCCTGAGTGTTTATCGACAACCACAGATGTGGATGATGACATCCTGACACACAGTTTCACCTTTATATCAAAACAATAACTTCATTCTTGGAAACAGCTTCACTCTCAAAAACAACTTAATTTTTGTCATAAACAGGTCGATTTGACATCATACCAAACCACTATACAACACCCTTGCTCTAGATCAATCACAGGAATTTAATTTGCTGTAACAAAAGGAATGAGTTAGCAAATTTGGAATCAAAAATTCTCTAAAGGGGAAAGATTTTCCTAGATGGGGCACTGTAGGGGCCTTCCTCATAGGCCTTCTCCTTACCCCTCATCGCACACTGGGTAGTTTTCCATCTACTCAGCCCGTGCATGAGAGGATGTCATTTGGCTTCTTGAGAAAAATGTGGAGGTGTTGGGCCACCTGGCCAGGAATTTGATTCTGTGAAATTGGACAGTTTTCTTTTTGGCAGAGACAACAATTTGGTTTGAAAACACCTAATTAGTGACTGTAAGTAATACCTTGTTTCACTGAATTAAATTATTTTTCAGCCCTCCAGCTGGCTTTAGGACATAAAGTCCTTGAGTAACACGTTCGTATTTGAAATTAATTTGTTCCAGGTCACCAACAACCAGGGGAAGACTAGCTTATAGTTTATAATAAACTAGGCTAATTTTCCAGAAACTAGGCCATGGGCCCAGGTACTTCAAAAGGAAAATACTAGCTTCAGAGCAGTCTTTCTTAGCACAAACCACCCTGGTGATGGAACTTCCTGGAATATGGTATAGACTTCATTCATTTGTTTCTTTATCTGATAAGGAACTCACAGTCCAATGGGGAGAGAGATAAAAATAATAATAAGTGTATGTATATGTATAACTGATTCACTTTGTTATAAAGCAGAAACTAACACACCATTGTAAAGCAATTATACTCCAATGAAAATGTTAAAAAATAAAATAAAAACTTTGAGTTCAATGCCAAGAAAAAATAATAATGATAATCATAAGTGTATGGGATATTCACTTAGCTTTTGCACTGTAAGGGAGGAAAACGTTTTCCTTGACCCTCCTAAGGTCCCTGACTGTGTCTGAAGATTAAATTGATAAAGACAGATGAACAGGAAAACAACATATCAATACAAATTTTATTGAATTTTTACATGTATATGGGAGTCTTCACAAGAGAGTGAAGATTCTAAAAAATGACCGGAGCAGGAAGGTTTTGTACCTTTTAGACAAAGAAAGAATACATTTGTGAAGAATTGACAAGACAAAGGGATTTGAGCTAGGGATAGTCCAATTAGGACTAGGTAGTGATAAAGGTTCGCTTAACAAGGTTGGTTTGCAGATTCCTCTGGGCTGTTAAGAGTCTGTCTCTAGAAAAAGCAGGATTTATCTTCTGTCTTTAAATAGAAAAGGCATTTTTTTTCTGTGTTTACTGCTTCTTGATTGCCTTCAGCTCAGGACAGTTTTATGTTAAAGAGACACATTTTGGGGTGACATATTCTGTTTCCTTCAGTGTGTATAGCGTTATGTCCAGAGCACTGTAAACCATAGAACAGACATATAGTTTGACTTTGAGGGAGGCCAAAGACATTTTTATGGAGAAGATGTGGCACCTGGATAAAATCTTAAAAAATAGTGAGAGATTATCCACATGAAGAGAGTGGGGTGGTTGTGGCAAATGTTTGGGTGGGAGAATTTAGGCAGTAAAGAGGCTGAGCCATGAGAAAATTTAATGCATTTAGAAAACTTTAGAAAATCCTGTGTGACAAGATGAGAGTGGGAAGAAATGAGCCTACAGTGTCCAAAAATGGCAGAGCCCTGCTATACTAAGGAGTTTGCGTTTCACCCCAAGGGCAGTGGAGAGCTACTGAAAGATATTAACAGTGACAGGATTATATCTGAATTAAAAAATATATATTGTAGGGCTTCCCTGGTGGTGCAGTGCTTGACAGTCCGCCTTCCGATGCAGGGGACACGGGTTTGTGCCCCGTTCTGGGAAGACCCCACATGCCGTGGAGTGGCTAGGCCCGTGAGCCATGGCCACTGAGCCTGCATATCCGGAGCCTGTGCTCCGCAACAGGAGAGGCTACAACAGTGAGAGGCCCGCGTACCGCAAAAAAAAAAAAAAAAAAACCTCATGTACCACAGTGTTGATTGCAGCTCTGTTTACAATAACCAGGACATGGAACAACCTAAGTCTCCATCAACAGATGGATGGATAAAGAAGATGTGGCACATATATACAATGGAATATTACTCAGCCATAAAAAGAAATGAAATTGACTTATTTGTAGTGAGGTGGATGGATCTAGAGTCTATCCTACGGAGTGAAGTAAGTCTGAAAGAGAAAAACAAACACTGTATGCTAACACATATATTGGAATCTAAAAAAAAAAATTGGTCCTGAAGAACCTAGGGGCAGGACAGGAATAAAGATGCAGATGTAGAGAATGGACTTGAGGACACGGGGAGGGGGAAGGTAAGCTGGGATGAAGTGAGAGAGTGGCATGGACATATATACACTACCAAATGTAAAACAGATAGCTAGTGGGAAGCCGCCACATAGCACAGGGAGATCAGCTTGGTGCTTTCTGACCACCTACAGTGGTGGGATATGGAGGGTGGGAGGGAGATGCAAGAGGGAGGAGGTATGGGGATATATGTATATGTATAGCTGTTTCACTTTGTTATAAAGCAGAAACTAACACACCATTGTAAAGCAATTATACTCCAATAAAGATGTTAAAAAAAAAAAGAATACCATTCAGATAAATCTCGAATGAGATGACGACTACAGGACAGAAAATGAAGTACAAGGGAAGGGTTTATTAGCAGTAAAAAAACAGTACTGAGAACTATGGGAGTATTGACTTGGGAACTGAGGAAGGGTTCATGGAAGAAGTAGTATTTGAGGTAAGCCTTGAGAGTTGGGTTAGTTTTTATAAGGAGAGTTGGTTGTGCTCTTTGTGAGGATGATCTTGTTAGCACATCCTTGGAAGAGAGTGATGTGTATATGTATAAGGGAGTCATCCTTTACCTTCATAGGTAGGTAAGGGTTTGCAGTTCATGGTGTTTATTGCCATTCATCTTCTCATTTGACTGTGACAACCTTTTCATGAACATGGTAATTGAATGATCTCCTTTTCAGAGGTGAAGATTCTGACACTTGGGGAAAATGATGCTTCCAAACTCCCCACTTTGTAAGGAGAAGAATCATGGTTTGAACCCACATGGCACCAGATAGAATGCAACATGAAGCTGGATCCAAATGGAAGGTCAGTCAGTTGCTGCTCATCTGTCAGGTAAGGACCTGGACAGAAATCGCTCTCTCCAACAAGAATCTATTTTAACAATAGAATCAAGTCATGCTTGAACTGTAAATCCTAGAGGGAGAAACCTGAAATTGGGATAGCAGAGTGGGAGTTTTAGAGGAATCTTCAAGGACACTGTGAACCAAGCAAAACCACTGAAAGGCAGGAGTGACCATTCTTTTACTCCTAGGAAGTAATAGCTTGCATGTGGTCATTTGGAAAGGTTGTACCAGAAATCCAGGTATTATAATAATAATAATTATTGTTATTATTCAATGTGATTTTATTTTGTTGCTCTAATTATTCCATCTTTGGCCATTGGGAGCTTTTTAAGTTGTTTCCTATATTCTTTTGACATACCTTTATCATTGTGGGTATTGATTTATTTATTAGTAAATTAGTACTTCCTTACTTTCTGGCACTGTAGGATGTTTCAGGCTCATCTTATACGTTTCCTGTCCCAGTCCTAGAATTAGTAGAATCAGCCATTTTTACAAAAGAGGCTTAGTTGGTTCTGTGTGTGTGTGTGTGTGTGTGTGTGTGTGTGTGTATGAATGATATTGGAACCAAGATCTGGGTGCTAGATGTGCTTTTTGCAACTAGGGCGCCATGGTTGCTAGGCGGTCTCAGCTGACAGAGCAAGGAAATATACTAACTTGGTGTATATATACATATCTATAAATAGTTCTATATTTAACTGTCTATATCTATATTAAGCTAAATAAGAGTTCATCTTGGTGTCTCCAACTCTAATCCATTTCCACATAGATCATTTTAGGCTTCTCCCCTTGCTTATGTATAATTTCTGATTTCAACAATGAAGAACCTTCCTCCCACCATCTGTTATTCAATTTCTTAATTATTCCACTCCAGTATACATGCTTAATGGTTTCAGAGTTGACCTGCACCCCCATGGGGAAAAAATTTATCAACTAGAATCCAGTGCTTATGTATAGTTTCTTTTCCCTTTAATCTTACAGGCTCCACTAATTTCCAAAGTTAGGTTTAGTCCATTCCCACAAGTAAGGATGCTTCATACATTTGCAATACAGTTAGATTCCTCTGTCACATTTTGCATTCCATCCTGAGATTCCCTGATTTCCTAAATCATTATTTTTAAAAAGTTTGTGTATGTTAGGTTCATTCTTTGTGCTACAAAGTTTTATAGGTTTTGACAAAGGCATAGTGTCACATATCCACCATTACAGTATCACACAGAACAGTTTCATTGCCCTGAAAAATCCAGTGTGCTTTAATCACCCTCTTCAACTCCTGGAAACCAATGATCAGTTTACTGACTCTGTGATTTTGCCTTTCCAGAATGTAATATGTATTGTGATCTCCAAGACATTCCCAGGTTTGATGATTTACTAGGAGAACTTGCTGGACTCAGAATGTAATACTCACAGCTAAGATTTATTCCAGTGAAAGAATACCAAGTAATACAAGCAAAGGGAAAAGGCACATGGGGCAAAGTCAAGATGAAACCAGGCACAAGCTTCCAAGAGTTCTCCCCCAGTGGAATCACAGGGGATGTGCTTAATTCCCCCAGCAATGAGTTATGGCATCATGTGTGAAGTGTTGTCTACCAGGAAAACTCATTAGAGACTCAGGATTTATCAGAGGCTGGTCACACAGGCACTCTCTGTCTAGCACATACCAAAATTCCACATTCTTAGAAGAAAAGAAGGTGTTCAGCATACACCACATTGTTTTCACAAGCAGTTTCAACATAATGATCCACTCTTATGAATTCTTGGAATGTTGGGAATCCTTCTGAAATCTACTTCTTGAGATACCAGCCAAGGAGCAGCTTGCAAGCAGGTCTTTCGAAGGATACAAGTCTCAGGCCTGCTATGTTAACTCTTTTATGTACATGGTATACATGAAGTCATACCGTCTGTAGATTTGTTAGATTGGCTTCTTCCACTTAGCACAATACAGTTAAAATTCATCCATGTCTTTACAAGGTTTGATAGCTTATTCTTTTCTAATCACAGAATAGTATTCCATTGTTTGAACATACTATAGGTTATTTATCCATTCACCTAGTGACGGATATCCTGATTGTGTCCAGTTTTTGGAGTTAATTAACAAAGATTCTCTAAACATTTCTGAGCAAGTTTTTGTATGGACATGAGTTTTCTAATCAGTTGTGTACCTAGGAGTGTGATTGCTTGATTGTGTGGTAAGACTATGTTTTGTGTTATAAGAAACTATTGATACCATACTGTCTTCTGAAGTAGCTGCACCATTTTGCATCCTCACCAGCAGTGGATGAGAGTGTCTGTTGCTCCACATCTTTGCTAGCAATTGGTGTTATCTGTTTTTTTAATTTTTATGTTAGCCATTCTAATAGGTACATGGTAGTATGTCGTTTTCATTTGCATTTTCATAGTAAGTGTTTCTGTAGTTTCCCCATCTCCCACATCACAAATTCTTCCTTTTATCCAAATCATTCCCATTGCATATAGATGTACTCCAGTTTCTCACAATTTACCTTCTCATGATCTGACTTCTACCACCATCATATTTCTCTATTCTCCTTCACAGTAAATGTTGAAGAATTGGTCTACACTCACTGTACCTTGGTCCTTATCTTCCACTATTTCTTTAATCTACTTCAATCTGGCTTTCACCATCATTACTTCTCTAAACCTTTCCTATCCATGGTCATCATGTTACCAAAACGAATGGACACGCCTTCAAACTTCTTACTCATCATTTACTGTTGACCACACTTTCCTTCTTTAAACTCTTATCTTGGTATCTAGGATACAACCCTCTCATAATATTTTACTTGTCTCTTTATATCCCCCTTTATTCCCCTGATTTTACCGTCTCAATCCTACCTTTGTTTGAGTTCTCCACTAATGGGTCCCAGACCAATTCTCTGGCTGTATATTTTCCTACAGTGATCTCATCTACCTCATGGCTTTAAATACCAAATAGATGAAAATGGCTCCCAAATCTGTATCTGCATCCTGTATTCTTTCCTGTGTTCCAGGTTAATATATCCATCTGATTCTTTACTAATTACAATTGGATATATGATAGGCATGTCAAATTAACATTTTCAAAACAGAATTTAAAACTTTTCCTTCCTCTTCTTCCATGCTTCCCACCCCCACCAAGACGATTTCATATCATTAAATGGAACCTTCGTCTACCTGAGAACCCACTCAGAGACTATTCAGGCTGAAATCCCAGGAGTCAACCTTGATTTGTTCCTTATGTTCATTCCCTACTTATAATCCTTCATCATGATGTTTCATTCTAGTTCTGAAATATATTTTCTTTACTTGATCAGAGAGCAGTAGCACCCAAAACTTAAAAGTTAAAAGTGGCAAGGCAGATTTTATTCAGACTGATGCAGTAAGGGAGAGAGACTCTAGTATAAACTGAGCTCAACTCCAGCTAAGACAAAGGTAACTGAGATTTTTAAAGGGAAAACAGAGAGAGATCACAAAAGGGCTATGGGAAAGTAAAAAAGGGGGAACCAAAAGGAATTGGGGGCTGTAGGAAAGTGGAAAACTACAGAAAGGAATAAGTGGAGAATTACCGAAAATGCTTTGGCAGTGTGAGTTGGACCAATGCACATTTTGTGGTTTGGCAGCGCTTCATTTTCTTGAGCAAAGACTCAGCACAGGGCTGGGGTCACCTTTAGGGACTATTCCTTCTTCCTCTTATTTCAAGCAAAACACTATGCATTCGCTAACATTCAGCTTAATGTCATCTGCTCTGTAAAGTCTTTCCCTAGTAAGAGGTAATGTCTAATCAACCATGCTTTTATAAAATATAACTTATTCTTTTATTTATAGCCATAACTCTGCCTTATAGCTTTCCAGTTGTATGCATGATTCTCCATTGCTTCCTATTCCATATTTTGAATTAGATTTACAGGGCCTTTTTAAGGCCAAGTATTATAAGTATTTTATATCCCAGTGCCCAGCCCATTCAACAAATATTTACTGAACATCTATATTCCAGGCAGTATTCTAGGTGCTGTAAATAGAGTCTTGAACAATATCGAGTCTCTGCCCTCGTGGAGCTCATTTTCTATTGGGGAAGACAGACCAACCAAGAAATAAATATATGACATAATTAAGATGTGATAAGTATTTCAAATAAAATTAAAGTCATATAAGGAAGATAGACAGTGACGACGGAGTATTGGTCAGTGAAAGCTTTTCTGAGATGTGATGTTTGAATAGAGATCTGCATGAAGTAAGATGCAAGCCAGCAAAACATCTGGGAGAAGTGTGTTACTGGGAGCTAGGACAGGAGGCACATAGGCCATGAGATGGGAATGAACTGTAAGGCCATTGTCCTGTGGGTGGAGTGCGTTTGGGAGCAAGTCAGAGAGCTGTTAGGATCATATTAAATGCAGGGCCTTTGTAGGCCATGCAGTAGTTTTGGGTTTTGTTCTAAGTGTGTTGGCATGTCATTAGTAGATTTTGAACAGATTGAGACTTTTTAAAGCATCAAATCAACTATCACTGCGTCTCTTGTGTAGAGAATAGTCTATGGGGGACAAAAGCGGAATCAAGAAAACAAACTACGAAGTTACTTGATAGTTAATGTAAGGGAGGGAGGTTTGGATTAGAGTGGTAGTGAAGAAATGTTTGAGAAGCGGCTGGAGGGTGAGTGTGGTGTCCAGGGAGTCAAGTGAAGAAAGTATTTCAGTAAGGAGGAGGATCAAATCAGTCCTCCTCCCGTGGAGAGGGTGAGCAAAGAGAGGCTTGATAATTGATACCTGGAGTCACTGAAGAGCTTAAGAAATGTGGTTTCCCTGGAGTAGTGGGAACAAAAGCTCAACTGGAGTGATTTCAAGAGAAGGTGCGAGATGAGGAAGAGAATATAGAGGCAGAGAATATAGACTCATGTAATTCTGCTATAAAAGAGAAGCAGATAAATGGAGGGCAAGTGTGTAGTGTCCATTAAAAGATTGTTTAATGAACCAAATTTTCAAAAATAACACTCAAGGGAGGGAATGGATTTATTTATAACTATTGATCACTTACTCTAATCTTAAATGGACCCTTGAGACTGTCTTTGTTCTCTACTCTGTTAACCTCTTTCTATCCACATGGAGGAGAAAGACCTCCCCTATGGATAAGGGATGAAATAGACTCTAAGTACCAGCCAGGCCACCTTGCTAACGGTAAAGGTTCTACAGTAAAGCATAAAGGGAAAAACAGCTATGTACTGGGCAAAGGCTCTCTTTTCCCTTTTAGGATCTCTCCCTCTTGTTCTCATTTTTTCTTGGCCATGATACTCTTTTCTTCTATTTTGGGTTTCTGCCCAGTGCTTTTGTATTTCACTTTCCAGAAAGCCAGCTGTCCTGGCCAGAACTATTTTTTTAAATTAATTTATTTAATTTATTTATTTTTGGCTGCGTTGGGTCTTCATTGTTGCCCGCGGGCTTTCTCTAGTTGCGGTGAGTGAGGGCTACACTTCCTTGTAGTGCACAGCCTTCTCATTGTGGTGGCTTCTCTTATTGCGAAAACGGGCTCTAGTCACGCGGCCTTCAGTACTTGTGGCACACAGGCTCAGTAGTTGTGACTCCCGGGCTCTAGAGAGCAGGCTCCTGTAGTTGTGGCACACAGGCTTAGTTGCTCTGCAACATGTGGGATCTTCCCGGACCAGGGCTCGAACCCGTGTCCCCTGCATTGGCAGGTGGATTGTTAACCACTGCACCACCAGGGAAGCCCATGTTCTGGTCAGAACTAATTACAGATTAAGGGGGTGGGGAGAGAGAGAGAGAGAGAGAGAGAGAGAGAGAGAGAGATCAAAACAATAAAATTCAAAGCAAAAACTAACTCTGATTAGTTTAGGTCAAAATGATGAATCAGTTCTCTCTTTTTCTTCCAGTGTTTTTCCCCATCAAAAAAATAAGACCTTAAAAAACAGGATTAGGTTGTGAACCTAGGAGAAAATGTAAAAAGAAAAAAAAAAAGTCAGTTGACTTATTTTAGTCCAAACCAGGAGTCAGCAAACCATAATCCATACACCCAATCTGGCTTACTACCTGTTTTTTGTAAAGTTTTATTGGATCACAGCCATGCTAATTAATTTACATATTGTCAGTGGTTTCTCTGATGCTACAATGACAGTATTGAGTAGTTGTGAAAGAATGTGTATGGCTGTAAAAACCTAAAATATATAACACATATGGTCTTTTACAGAAAACGTTTGCTGACCCCCTAGTCTATACTATTTCCTAAACTGTGTCCTCAGTGACATTACCACAGTGGGATACAATGAATACACAGGCATGAGAACTCCAAATTAAATGAGGTTAAGCAAATCTCCTCACTGCAGGACTTTGCAGAGCCTTAAAATGCCACTATAAATGTGAGTCTCTGAAAGGGGGATAAAATGTGCTTTACATGTTTAAGAATCAAATCTTAGGGGAATTAGGATGGCATTATGGTTCTGATTCCTAAAAATGCCCAGTTCTGGCCTGAAAGAACTTTCCATAAGTTCCCTTGACAAGTAATATGTATAAGGAAAAATGGAGTGAGAACAAAATGCCACTTTATTAATAGTTGCTCAGGTGTCCAAAACTCCAATGCAGGGCTCTCCAGTAAATGACCACAGTGAAACACACAATTTATAACTTAAGGCACATAAGGCTTTCTATCCTCCCCCCTGATTTAAATCTTGGACTATAACCATCTCATGCCAGACTCATGGGTAAAGGAAGTTGAAGGGAATGAATGGGGAGCAACATGCCAGATATTTTTGCAGCCAAGATAGGTTTATTCGAGTTCAGCAGAGAATAGAAATTTGAGGTCTACAGCCATGGTGAGCCACATGCAAGTCCCCACACAGCAAGGGAAGCAAGGGAAGGAAGAGAGAAAAGCAAGTTGGCAGGGCTATATACTAAACAAAGAGTCCATGTCTTTCCACTGGCCGAGTCCTTGCCAGGAAAGGAGTCTTCTCCCTGTTGGGCTTTGTTATCATTACAGGGCATGAGAGCTCCCTTTCTGGTCTCCCAACTCTATTTAATTGAGGTTTCTGTTTATTAATTCTTATAAATTCCTTCTTTTGATCAAAGTCTTTCTTTAAAAGCATCGCTGATCAAGAGTCGGATTTTTCAGTTTCAGTGTCTTCTTGTCCCTCAATGCTCGGAAGAACCATTCCTGGGTGTAGTGTTGGAGAAAAAGTGCACAGATTGGAAACCTATTGAGGTCACATATGAGTAACAAAGAGAGGTTAGGAGGGAGAACTGTCAGGCACTTTTTTTTTTTTTTTGGCGGTACACGGGCCTCTCACTGTTGTGGCCTCTCCCGTTGCAGAGCACAGGCTCCGATGCACAGGCTCAGCGGCCATGGGTCACGGGCCCAGCCGCTCCGCAGCATGTGGGGTCTTCCCGGTCCGGGGCACGAACCCGTGTCCCCCGCATCGGCAGGCAGACTCTCAACCACTGCACCACCAGGGAAGCCCTGTCAGGCACTTTTTATCTAAAGTCCGTATGTTATCAAGAACATAGACAGTGGAGATCATTGAAGCATTATGTCATCATCAAAAGTTTGACAACAAACTTCCAGCAAGACTGGTCTGGATATCTTGGGAAAACTGTCTCATCAGATGTTGTCTGCTTCAATTCTGGGAAATCTTTATGTTCAGGTCACCAGATAATGTGCAGGTCCATTCAGGGTTTGGTGCTTCCTTTAGGTGTGAATCCAGTAGCCTATTCCCTGGAGTCTGGCTACACAAGGGTTGGTTAGCAAAACCTGATAGGGGCACTTCCAGCCAGGTTGAAAAGAGTTCTTCCAGAGGTATCTTTTCCAATAGATGAAGTCTACCGGTTGCCAAGTGTGATGCTTCAGGTCTCTGTCTTCTGAGAGTGCACTGTGAAAAGATTGCTCTTCCAAAATATGGTTATTTTTAATAGAAGCAATTGGTCTTCTGCATATTGGAGTATCTCTCCTTCTATCAGTTGTGTGTCAAAGGAAACAGGAGAAAAGTACATTGGGTGTCCTGTGACTATCTCAAAGGGTAAGAGGTAATTAATTCCAAAAGGGGTGAATCTGACACTTAGAAGGACCAAGGTCAGTGCGTTTGGCTAAGGTATTCTGAGGGTCTACAAATTTTGCCAATTAAGTCTTAATAATGCCATTAATGCTTTCAGAGGATTGAGGGTGGTAAGTGCAATGAAAGTGTAAAACCAGCCAAACAGCACATGCCTTTCGCAGTACCTGACCAGTAAAATGGGTTCCTTGGTCACTTGGTCACAAACTCCTGAAGTTTGACAGAAGTTCCTCAGGTAGGGACAATCTTTCCCAAAAGGACTTTGGCCACAGAAGAGGAAATAGCCCATCTGTAAGGGAAGGCTTCAGTCCAGTGAGAAATCATACAGTTCATAACTAAAACTTATTTATATCCATTAGATGGAAGAAGTTGTATGAAATCCATTTGCCAGATCGCAAATGGTCCATTAGGCAGTTTTAAATGTCCAATAGTAGTGCAAGTAGGCCACCCTGGGTTGTATTTGGGGTCAGTGGGATAAGTGAGGTAAGTACTTTTTGCAGCCTTGTTCATTTTCCCCACCAGTATTGATTCATGAATGCTGTCATTTTGTTAGTAGACCAATAGTTTAATGCATGTAGAGTGGGGAGGAGTGGAAATTTTAGAGTTTCTAGTAGAACTGGGTTGGATTTTGGTCCAAACCAGAGCTTTCTCTTTTTATCAAACTAACAGTTGTTGAATTTCCAATCTTATTTTTCCTTTTCTGAGGTCAATTGTGTGTTTCTCTTGTCATGTTTTCCAAATTATCATTTGGGGAAATATCCCTTTGGACCATGTTACAGGCTTGAGTGCTCTTGATTCCTTTAAGGACAGAATTTCTTGCAGAAATATCAGCAAAATGATTTCCTTTAGCTTCCAGAGAGTCAAGTTTAGACTGTCCTAGAATCTAATAATAGCTGATGTGGCAGGTAAAAGTATTACATCCAATAATTCCTGAACATAGGGACCATTTTTAATTTTACTTTTGCTGGAAGTAAGGAAGCCATGTTGCTTCCATAACATTCCAAAATTATGAGATACTCTGAAAAATATATCTACTATCAGTTAAATATTGGCAGTTTTGCCCTTGGCTAAAGTACAAATCTGTGTAAGAGTATATAATTCGGCCTGTTGGGCTGAAGTAGCCATAGGTAAAGATGCTGCCTCAGCAACATCAAAATGAGTTGCAACAGCATACCCAGCACAATATTTGCCATTGTCATCTTTTGAATCAGAACCATCATTGAATAATGAGAAGTCAGTATTACCCAGGGGAATTTCCTGTAGATCTTCACGAGGAGTCAGGGGTGGTGTGTTGGTATTAAATAGTCATAAGGGACTTCCTCAGTGATGGAGGGCAGAAGAGGAGCAGGGTTCAGGTTATTACAACATAAAGAGTTATGCAAGGAACAGTTAACAAAAGGACTTCATAGGAGGTGAAGTGGCTGAATGAGAAATGTTGAGTGTGATAAGAATTCAGGAAAGCTTCTACTGCATGAGGTACAAAAACGGTAAAAGGGGATCCCACAGCAAATTTCTTGGTGATCTTAACCAAAAGAGCAGTGGCTGTAATGGCTCTCAGGCAAGGGAGCATCCCCATGCCACAAGATCCAGTTGCTGGTTATAATACTCTGTGAATCTATGGTGGTCCCCATGTTTTTGGGTGAGTACCCCAAGGGCAATCCCTTCCTTTTCATAGAGAAAAAGGAAAAAGAGAATCTGATAATTGGGATGCCCAAGGGCAGGTATGTTCATCAAACTCTCCTTTAAGGCCTTAAAAATTTTGTTCCAATGCACAGGCTTTGGAAAAGCCCTAAGAATTGCTCAGTGAAGTTGTCTAGCCTGATCATATAATAAGTCAGTGGACTGGTTTCCCAGTTGTAATTCTAGGGACCTTTTAGGATTTTCCCAATCAGCAGTTTTCATCCAACGCTGGGCTGGCCTTCACTGACAAGCATATGAACTAGCTGATATAAGTCAGAGAAACCAGGTTGATACGTTTGAATGACTATATTAAATTCCCCAGCCAATCTGTAAGGATCTTTGATTACTTTGGAAAAGCCTTTGACTGTGGCTCACATATCAGCTTTAGTCCAGGGAATATAAGAAATTAAGGGTTTAGCCTCTGGATCCTTAGAAAGCTTAATTTTAAAGGGACAGCTTCTGAGATGTTCAGAGGAAAAGGGAAGTTCAGTATGGGGGAATTGAGGGCATAGAAGAGGCATAGGTGGCGTAGAAGGGAGAGGAAAGGGTTGCACCAGAGGTGGAGTCTGATCATGAGGAATGAAGGGGGAGAAACAAAATGGAGCCAGAGGCAAGCCTGCGACAAAGGAGCCGAGGAAGACTAGACTGAGGCTTTAAGGGCCATTTTTTGGTTTCTTGAATGATTTGTTTATCTCAGTTAATTTAGAATCTTATTTTGCAGAGAGGCAATTTTAGACTCCTGAAAAGGTTGGAAAGCCTCAAAATACCAGTTGAAATAGGCATTCCATTCAATTCTAGACATTTTTGAACTATTGTAATCTGATTTGGTTTTAAGAAATTTAAGTTTGAGGACTTCAAAAGTTCCCCATAATGGTCAATGATATTCTAAATCACCTTTGGTCAGGTTGGTCCATTTAGTTAAAAATGCACATGAGGAAGGAACACAGTTTTTAAACATAAAATCTATCAGAGTCCTTGCAGGGGGACACCTTCAAAATGTTTAGATTACTGGGATACCATTTCTCAGAGGTTTTTATCTACAGTAAAAGAGTAATTTTCACATAGCTCAAACAGCTCAATTCAAACAGCTTGCAACTCATATGCCTGCAGGCCTAACACCAGCCAATTCTAAGGACACAGCTTATTCTCTGACAGCCCCTATTCCAAAGGAGTGGGTCAATGGCTGAACTGGTACAGTTTCAGTGAAGCAGCCCTTGTTCCTGAAGGAATGGGCCAAAGGCATCTCAGCCAGCTTCGACTGAAATAACCTGATCTCCAAATTAGACTGAAGTGCCAAGTGAGTACTTGCATACAGAAGAAGGCTTTAACCAAAAAGATGAAACCTTAAAACAGATCCCTAATAGAGCCTGGAGAACTTCAAATGAAAAGAGGTTGTAAGTTTGGATCCAGGAGAAAGATCCAGGGATCAGCAAGAAAAGCAATGAGCTCAGTGGGCTCAATTTTGGGTACCATACCTATTTTGCTCACCAGCCCTGGGGCCTTTGGGGTGTCTTGTCTTGTCCCTGTATGGGACATCAAAATGTTGACCTAGGGGCTTCCCTGGTGGCGCAGTGGTTGAGAGTCTGCCTGCCGAATCAGGGGACACAGGTTCATGCCCTGGTCTGGGAAGATCCCACATGCCGCAGAGTGGCTGGGCCCGTGAGCCATGGCCGCTGATCCTGCGCGTCCAGAGCCTGTGCTCCGCCACGGGAGAGGCCACAACAGTGAGAGGCCCACGTACCACCAAAAAAAAAAAAAAAGACCAAAAACAAATAGACTGCCAGATATTTCTCCAGCCAAGATGGGTTTATCCGGGATCAGCAGGGAATTGCAATTCAGGGTCTGCAACCATGGCGAGACACAAGTGAGCCCCACACAGCAAAGGAAGGAAAGTGCTTTTATAGAGGTGGAAATAAAGTTGGGATGGCTGTGGTTAACAAAGAGTCCATGGCTTTTCATTGGTTGAGTCCTTGCCAGGGAAGGAGAGGAATCTTTCTTCTTCCTGTAGGGTTCTACTATCACTGGAGGGCATGAGAACTCCCCCTCCTGGCATCCCAAGACTGTTTAATTAAGATTTCTGTTTATTAATTTTTAAAATTTTATTTATTTATTTGTTTATTATTTTTGGCTGCGTTGGGTCTTTGTTGCTGCTTGCAGGCTTTTCTCTAGTTGCGGCGAGTGGGGGCTACTCTTTGTTGTGGTGCGCGGGCTTCTCATTGGGTGGCTTCTCTTGTTGCAGAGCACGGGCTCTAGGTGCATGGGCTTCAGTAGGTGTGGCACTCAGGCTCAGTAGTTGTGGCTCACGTGCTCTAGAGGGCAGGCTCAATAGTTGTGGTGCACGGGCTTAGTTGCTCCGCGACATGTGGGATCTTCCCGGACCAGGGCTCGAACCCGTGTCCCCTGCATTGGCAGGCAGATTCTTAACCACTGCAACAACAGGGAAGCCCCTGTTTATTAATTTTTTACAGGGGTTCTTTGTATATTAGGAACAGTTCAGTCATTTTCACAAAGGAAGCAGTGTTGGAAGGTTTTTAGGGTAAGATCCAAGAAATGTTAAAACCCATTTCTCTGCATTATTTGAATATGTTTTCTAGAGAGTTGTAGCATCTCCTTTTCTGGAAATCACTAAGAACATTAAGAACAGTGTAGGCGACATGAGAGATCTTGCGTGGTTTGCAGTTTGCAGGAGAAATGAAGACTTACTAGAGTAACTAAATGGAGCTGTCTGCAAAGAGAATGAGCTGCCTTGGTAGGTAGCAAACTTATATAACTAAAAAGGTACAAGCATAAGATAAATTGTAGAGGTAATTCAAATATCTCACTCGTTCTAGGATTCTAAACTTTAAAGTTTTAAGTTTTAAAGTCCCAACCAGCTCTGAGATTCTGAGTCTTTTTTATAATCATTGCATACCATTTTGTTGTTGTTGTTTTTCGAAGACAACGTCAATTTTGCACTTTATTTCTGTAAAAATAATATGTCCCCTTTGGGGTAGTAAAGTATCTTTTCAGTATCTCCAGGGAGTTTTCAGCATTTTCTCTGTGAATACATGAGTACACATGTGAGTGAAAATAGTACCAACTAGATGTTGTGTTATTTCTTGTATTTTGTAAGTGACAGTTTCTTCTAGTGCATAAACACAATAGGAATTATGAGCAACCACAGATTTCATTTCCTTTTTTTTCCTGTAATGCCCAAAGATTTAAAAACATACAAATTAAAACTTTTATCAGCAACATATATGCCCAGAAGCTGAATGATATTTGAGTTAATTCTATAATGGTAGTTTCATTACATTCAATTAAATTCAATTCACTGAGATAGTCCTGAGATGGTTTGAAAATTCCTGAGTTGTAAAGATATGCCAACACTTGAATTATTCTCCTCCTTTTAAACTATTTCAGGATTTTTATATTTTTTACCATAATAACAAAAATTACTACAAAACTTGGTGGCTTAAAATAATGAATATTATTTCACAGTTTCTGTGGGTCAGGAATCTTGGTGCAGTTTAGCTGGGCACCCCTGGCTCATGATTTCTCGGGAGACTGCAATCAAGGTGTCCACAGTCCTGCAGTCAGTTCAGGGCTTGCCTAGGAGAGAATCTGCTTCTAAGCTCACTGGCAGCTGGCTCCTCCAGAGAAAGCTAGCTAAGAGAGAGGGAGAGGGAGAACATGCCAGGAGAGAAGCCAGAGTCTTTCTGTAAGCTAATCTTGGAAGTGACACTCTGTCATTTTCTGTCAGGTAGAAGCTAGTCTCACCCACACTCAAGGGGAGGCTATTACATAGGACATGAGTTCCAAGGAATGGGGATCATCACAGGGGGCCATTTTACAGGCTGCTCAACACTAGACAGATTTTACAACTCTATGATTTTAAATCATTGCTCTTTTGAAAAATGACTAAAACAGCATTCAGAATCAGATTTCCTTTTTTTTTAATTTTTATTTTTGCGGTACGCGGGCCTCTCACCGTTGCGGCCTCTCCTGCTGTGGAGCACAGGCTCCCGACGCGCAGGCTCCGGACGCGCAGGCTCAGCGGCCATGGCTCACGGGCCATGGCTCACTGGCCCAGCCGCTCCGCGGCACGCGGGACCCTCCCGAACCGGGGCACGAATCCGCGTCCCCCGCATCGGCAGGCGGACTCCCAACCACTGCGCCACCAGGGAAGCCCCAGATTTCCATTTTTATGGCAGAGTAACCAGAACCTGTCTTGCCCTGGTGTCAGTAAACGGGTTCTGGTCCTTCTTCTGTGCCAATCAGCTGCAGCATCTCAGGCACTTAAGTCATGAACCTTGGTTTCCTTGTCAACAAAGAGAGGCAATTTGATTATGCTCTTTTTAAAAAAATTTAATTTTTATTTTATATTAGATTATAGTTGATTTACAACTTTGTGTTAGTTTCAGGTGTACAGCAAAGTGATTCAGTTATACATATACATATATCTATTGTTTTTCAGATTCTTTTCCCACATCGGTTATTATAGAATATTGAGTAGAGTTCCCTGTGCTACACAGTAGGTCCTTGTTGATTATCTATTTTATATATAGTAGTGTGTATATGTTAATCCCACGTTGGGAATTTGGGATTATAGTCTTTAAGATCCATTCTGGTTTGGGTATTCTTTTGCAACAAACAAAATTCTGTTCTAACGGGGTCCAACTCTCTTTCCTTTAGGCAAGAGTGTCTCAGCCTCAGCACTGTTGACATTTGGGGCTAATAATTCTTTGTTGTTGTTGGAGGGGGAAGCTGTCTTGGACACTGTAGGATAGTGAACAGCATCCCTGGCCTCTATTCACTAGATGTCAGGATCAGCCCCCTCTTTGTGACAATAAAAATGTCTCCAGACTTTGAGGACCACAGATATAGGCAGCGCTATAATTAATCTAGCATACAAAAATAATTTCCTTTTCTGTAATATTTTGATTTTGTTTCCATTAAGAAAAAAGTCTATAAATTAATTAATATACAAGTGTTAATAACTTATAAGTATTTGCAGTTTAAAAGGGAAGGGATCTTTTGAGGCAGAAATTCAAGGCCTAGAGATGAGAAGCTGTTTTTAGTGACACTGTCAGGGAGTGGGGTGGAGGTGGGACACTATTCATATTAACCATAAAAAATCCTTATCCCACTGAAGTAAAGGAAACTACTAGAGAATAATTTCCAGGCTCCACAGAAATGGTTGTGTGAAAGTCCACATTAGTCCTGTGATGGTTAATTTTATGTGTCAGCATGACTGGATTAAGCAGGTGTGTCCAAACATTTGGTCAAACTGTATTCTGGGTGTTTCTATGAGGATGTTTCTGAATGAGATTAACATTAGAATCCATTTGAATTAGCAGACTGAGTAGAGCAAATGGCCCTCTCTAATGTGAGTGGGCCTCATCCAATCAATTGAAGACCTGAATAGAACAAAAAGGCTGAGTAAGAGGGAACGTTGCCTGCTTGACTAATTGAGCTGTCCTTGGGCTAGAAATTATACCATGGACCTGCCTCTCCTGGTTCTCAGGCTTTCAGACCCAGACTCTGTGATTACACAACCAGCTCTCCTGGGTCTCCAGCGTGTTTACTACAGATGCTGGGTCCTCTCAGCCTACATAATCACATGAACTAATACCTTATGATAAATCTCTTTGTGTCTGTCTGTCTGTGTCTCTCTCTCTCTCAAGAAGATGGATAGAAGAATTTCACAGAAGTCACAACTTTTGTGAGCATCACTTCCAGGGCCCAGCACTATGTAACACTTGGGACCTTTCTTCATCTGCCACAGGATCCTCCTGTTGCCATTCTCAACTCCTAGAAGTCATTGACAAGGATGTTCTCCTTGGCCAAACTTTCATCAGGCTCCTTTGAGCCCTCTTTGGCATGAGGCCTCTCTTTGGCCCCCATCTTCGTCTGAGTCTAGTTGTGGCAAAAAATCTTGCTAAGTCCGTTTATAGATCATCCTTCTTACCACTGATATCCAATCAAGTTCTTTCCCTCTCTCCTTTATCTAATCAAGTTGCTCTTCCCCTTCCCTCCCCTTGATACCTAACCATGTTTCTCTTAGCAATTTTTTTTGAGGGGTAGTACGTGGGCCTCTCACAGCTGTGGCCTCTCCCGTTGCGGAGCACAATCTCCAGATGCGCAGGCTCAGCGACCATGGCTCACAGGCCTATAGCCACTCCACGGCATGTGGGATCTTCCCGGACCGGGGCACGAACCCGTGTCCCCTGCATCGGCAGGCGGACTCCCAACCAATGTGCCACCAGGAAAGCCCTCTCTTAGCAATTTTATACCCACTTCCTCATCCTGGTCTTTGTCCATAAATCCTCACGTGGTCCTCTTGTATTTGAGTTCAGTCTTTCCCCTCCATTGCAATAACCTCTATCCCTTATTACAATAGTCTTGAAAGTCTTTCTTGCCATTTTTAACAAGTGTCTGGTGGAATTTTTATTTCATTTTATACCACAATGCAATGACAGCTCCAGTAAATAAAAATTACAGGGGACAGATTTAACCTAGATTCTTAGACATTTCTTCAATTTGAGTCAAAGTGTGATTTAGATTCTTCTTCCTTTTTTTTGTTTTTTTTTTTTAAGTCTTAGCATGAACCATGTAACGGTTACCTAGCCACGTTTTAAAGCTACAAGCTGCTGTCAAGAATTGGTCTGTATGTAGGGAATACAAACTAATTTTATAGCTAATCAAATAGATATAAACATATTGATGAAATCCTCTTTAATGGGGTCCAAAGACCAATATTATAAGTTTAAGAATTATGCTGTTTTTAGATGATGCTTTATTTTCTGAATTATCCAGGCTGTGGGTTCTTTCCATTCATTCAAACGTAGTGAGATATGGGAGGAGTCATGGACTAGAGTGAGGGAAAATCAGTCCTGATATCAACCCTGTCACTCACTGTTTTATCTCAGACAAGCCACCTTTCTTTTTCGTGCTTTAGGCAGGTGGTATAGATTTGTAGCTCAGAGCTGGAGGTCTAGACCTAGAACTGAGTTAAACCTCATCTTCAACAATTATTAGTTGTGTGACCCTGGGCAAGTCACTTAACTTCTCTGTTTCAATGTGTTTTTCGTCTGTCATCTCTTAGGATTGTTGGCAAGGTTAATTCAGATAATAAATATAAAGCTCTTAGTACAATAGCTAGAAAAGTCTCAATAAGTGTTATGGATATATGAAAGAAATGTTGGGTTAGATGATCTTGAAGCCTCCATGTTCTAAGTTTTTATAAATTTCATAAGTTATACAGGAGTTTAAAGCAGGCTACATGTTTCCATTCAGTCAGGGGTGGAGCTGAGAATATATAATGAAAAATGAATATAAATTTCCTTTCAGTCAGTAACTTTGAGTAACCATAGAGTCAATAGGTTGAGGATAAGGACTTACTTGTTATTCATTCCTTGTGTTTTTATATCTAGCTCAGTATCTGCCCCTTGATATGTATTTAGTATTTCCTGGGGTGGGGCACTGAATAAAGTACAGATGTACAGCAGTTAATAAGTTTCCAGGTCAGACTTCCTGCCTTTGACTCCTGGCCCTTCCACTTATTTGTTTGTATGAATGGCAGCTCAGTTATCTTTGTCAAGCCTCAGTTATCTCATGTGTCAAATGGGGATTGTTATAAGATTTACTTGATGCAGATGTCAAGCACATGGCCTAGTATCTGTCTCCTAGTAAGTGTTCAATAAAATAGCCATATATGATGTAAATTCGATATTGAGGATCGGGGATACAGTTAAATATCCTTTTCTACATGTACCAGAAATAGTGTAACAGTTAATACCCAGTGGCTTGTCTCCTTGGTATTCATCTGTGAGCTTGGTGTTTATGCTAGAACTATGACATTAGTTGGAGCCTTAGCCCTGTCTTCTAATTCTGAAAGCCAAAAATCAGACATTTAATTCCCTAGATGAAGACAGGCTGAAGGTCTTCAGAAACAATTACCATGCATGGCCATCCTTAGCAGCCTGGGTACCTTATGGATTTGCTGACTGCCCTATCAGAATATTGATTAATCTTTCATATAATACAGAAACAGTCTTTAATACATATTTGTGCCTTCATTATTAATGAAATCTTAGCAGTTGGTGATGACGTTTTGGACAGTTTGTTTATCTGGTGGAAATGTCTACAAAAAAAGCACCTGACACATTTCTTGGTGTAGAGCTCCTTGAACTCATCTTACATTTGAATGCTGCCAAAGAGAGTAAGCTTCTAAAAAGTGTAAACAAAATGACATGGTTTTAAAAAACATACATCTTCATGAAACAAATGTTCCCATTCCTATGTATCATTTTCCCACCCTCATTACAGCACTTCCTAGGTGCCAGACACTGTCCTAAGAGTGTTACAAATCATATATTGACTTATTTAATCCTTATGTCACCACTCTGATATAGATTCTGTCATTATGTCCATTTTACAGACAGGGAAACTGGGCCACAGAGAGATTAGGTAACCCGCCCGAGGTCACACAACTAACCATCTTACAGCCAGGATTTGAACGCAGGCATCTGGCTCCAGTACTCATGCTCTTGACTTCTGTGTTTGCTCTCCCATCTGTATTAGTGATTTAGTGGGAAGTCAATGAAGAGGTAATATTTGGGGATGACATTAAACTGAGAAGCTTTTTCAGTGATGTTGATGGAATAGAGTCCCATGTGGAATCAGTATAGTGAAATGGGGGAACTCAGACATTGGAGTCAGATAGTCCTGGGTTCATACTCACTGTACTGCTTACTAGATGTGTGTCCTTAGTCCCAACATTTTGTCCCCTCTGGTAGTGTTCTACCTCCCACCCTTGGTGGGGTGAGGATCTCATGGCGATTGGAGTGTACTGCTGGGCCCCCTAACTTTGGGATTGGCCATGTGACTTGCTTGCCATGAGAGGCACGTACTCCAGGTGGCCACTGGGTCCTCATCAGTGCCCCAGCCTCAGCTGGAGTGGAGCCAGCCCAGCCACCCTGCAGATATATGAGTGAGGTGTAAACACTTACTGTTGTATGTCTCACTCAGACTTTGTGCTTGCTTGTCTATTTTCCCAAGCGTAAAGTGAGGCTAAGTCTTATTTTGTCAACCGTAAAGGGGGAATAATAGCAATACCTTCCTCTTAGTGAAGCTGTGAGAACTTACTGAGCTAAGAGTACAAATGAATGTTATGAAGTAAAACATTTCAGTTTCTATTGTTAAAGAATTGGTGATCAAGTTAGGATCGGTATTAAAATTTTCAGTGTTTACGGAGGGAAGCATGAAATTATGATATCCCTTCTGTTGATATATTTAAATAAGCAAGGTTTACCCAAGCCTTATTAAGACATATTTTCAAAATATCTTTTTACTAACAAAACATTCTTATCATGCATTAATGTGGGCTTCTTAACATAAAAGGAATTTCATGTTTTTGAAATTAATGAAGTGCTTTTTTTTTTTTTTTTGCGGTACGCAGGCCTCTCACTGTCGTGGCCTCTCCGTTGCGGAGCACAGGCCCCGGACACGCAGGCTCAGCGGCCGTGGCTCAGGGGCCCAGCCTCTCCGTGGCACGTGGGATCTTCCCGGACCGGGACACGAACCCGTGTCCCCTGCATCGGCAGGCGGACTCTCAACCACTGCGCCACCAGGGAAGCCCATGAAGTGCTTTTCTTTTTGATTTTTTTTTTTTAACCAGCTCACTCTAACCATTCTAGCCTACTAAATTCATTGTATATATATATATTTTTTTCACAGTGTGTATATTTAATGGGCAATAGTATAATTTGAGTATATGCAACAATTTCTAGGCTGTGTTAGGTTAGTTAAAACTTTCAAATGTTCACATTACCTTGAAAATATTTCCAAAGTATAACATATATGTATATCTAATGTAGAGTTTAAATGTGATGTAATGATTTAAAGGGATGAAAAAAAGAGAGAGAATAGATTGTTTAGATGAACTGAACCTTCACTTGGCTTGCATAAACCCGGACAAGCTTAAGCTTCCTTACAATGTTTATATAGTACCTTTCCACATATTTAAAAATGAGGTCTCCAGCCAAGTAGAGAGAATGTGGAAATTTTGCATCTTTTTACAATGAACCCTGTGGGATATTTAAAAACAGATGTATACGGAAGAAAAGTAGATCTGTTGCTATTTTCTGTGCTAATATTAATGGACAGCATCCAAGGGTAATTCTTCCACTCTAGGTTAATTATAAAATGCTTATGAGACTTTCATGTCATAATTAGTACGCTTTAGCTTATTTTATCTCTTACCTCTTTGGTCAAAATATGGTCCATTGACTTTTTTTCAAGGAGTTAACTGCAGCTTTAAGTGGTCTGTAATTATAACGGTGCTATCGAGGATTTAATCTACAAACAAATCACATATATTCCAGCAAGATGGCAGATTGCCAGCGTACTGATAGATAGTCATGTGCTGATAAGCCAGCTCTCTGATGGGCAGTGTTTACCAATTTCTATGGTGTAAATATTTCCACTGAGGCTGATTTCAAGCTACCAATCATTTGACAACAGCCTCTCAAAATTCCTAAATATGCAATAATAAACTTTTGCAAGCCAATCCAAGGCAGCACACCACTAAACAGTTAGTTCTTGTACATACTGGATTATTATGTAGAATAATGATGCTTTTTAATTATCCTGCAGTGCCTTCATTCAACTACAACTCATACATTAAGAGAGTGTCTTTATGTAAGACTGTTAAGGGCCCTTTAGAATATGATTATAATAATTTAAGTCATAGACTACTTTGAGGTGCTAATCAAAGCTATAAAACCTTCTCTATAAGAAAAAAATAAAGTACACAGTAAGAATTATGAATACGATTTCAGGGGATTCTTCTACCTCTGAAACTTGTCCATGGGTCTCAGATTAATAATCTCTGCTATCTCTTTGGGCCAAAGTAATTTGGCAAGCAACATTGTGAATTTCATTGCTTCAGTTCACTAAGTTTGTGAATGACTGGAGAGCTCAAAATCACCATTTCATTGCAGAAAAGTTAAATTACCAATACTTTATTAATCATGTTTACTATCTGGCCTTTTCTGTCATTATTCTAAAATTCAGTGATCACAGGGAATTCAAGAGGAGATGATGTGGTCCATTACTGAGTTCAACTGAGTAACATTGGACAATTTAGTTTTAGTTTCTCCCTTTATTCTACTAATTTTGTGTGAACTATTATATAAGCTAACTGTAGGACTTGTGATATTTCAATCTTAATTTTTAAATACAAGCTTCCTATATGTACATATGTGCATGTGTATGTATGTCTATATAGACAAAATTAACACTTTTTTCTCTCTTTTCTAGGGCTAGGCTTAATTAAACCTATTGCCCTCTGACTTGGTCAAACACCTTTTTTACATAGTCCCATGGTACTTGTATTTGGATTTTGTGGCACACTTCACAATTAGATTTAAACAATTAATTTTGTAATGATTTTCAAAAATAATCATTTCTTCTATTATATGTATAATTTAAAGGCCAGGTGATGCCACATGCACATTCCCTAATGGGTTCTGAAAATTTGTTGAATGAAAGAATTAATGATAATATTTTGGATATAAATGTTTAAGAGAAAAAAGATAAACAAGGAGAAAAAAAGAGACCAAAGTTTTAATGAAGCAACCAAATTACCAGCTTCAGTTTTAGTGTTGTTTCATTTTCTATCCATCCAGCTACAGCAGCAATATTTTTAGCCCTGGTCAGTTGGAGTTGATGTTGATGAGAATAATCATACTAGACCTTCAATAGGCAAGCAGGAAACTCATTTCTCCTCCATTTTTGAGGGTTTTGTTTTGTTGAGTCTTTTCAACTTAATTCTTAAATGACCAGAGAATTTCTGCTCACCAACATAAACCATCATTAAGAATTCAGATTCATTAAAGTTGGCTTAAAATTAGCTAAGAGATTTAAAATATATATTGGATCACTTTGAAGATGACTGTTCAGTTAGGAAATGATGCCAGAGACCAATATTCTCATTTTTTAGTAGAATGGTTCTTTCCACCTGGCAAAAATTCAGAGACTAAAAGCTAGAGCTTGCATGTTTCAGCATCACTAAAGCCTGGTGCTGAGAAGAGCCTTCTCACGTGGCAGGCACAGCAGGCATGCCGTTATAATCATGGCTGATTAAACGGCCAACTGAAGGTCAGATGACCCTGTCAGAAACAGAATCTTAGTCTTTCAGCTCTTTAACATGGTTTCATTTGGAGCTGTTTATTTGGCTCAGTACATCGGAATGTGAGACAACTCATCACATATTTATTGAACATCTACCATTGTGATCGATATATTGTCAGGATTCCAGTAACAGCAAAAAGGAACACAGGCTACTTCATGCCTTTGACAAATGTACATTCTGGCAAAGCAAGAATATAAATCATGGAAATACAGAGCAGTGTGAAGAAAGAGCTTAAGAGACATAAACTGATAGAAAAGTCAGATACCACTTCTATTTGAATAAATCAAGCATGGTTTCATGGAAGAGGCACCACTTTGAGCTGGACATTGAAGAATGGGTAGGATCTCATCAGATGGAGAATGGAAATATAGAAGGTATTCTATAAACATATATATGCAGCTGGGGAAACTGGGGTGTGTTTTCATAAGAGCAAGTAATTCAATCTGAGTAGAAATATATAGTATTTGTGATGATACAATGGAAGGTGAGTCTGGAAGGTAGATTTTACCCATATTATATGAGTGACAGTGTTATAGAGTTAATGAAGGATTGAGTAGGGGGCACTCATGGGTTTGAGACCAGTAGTCACCATTTGACTTGTCTCTGTTCTGAGACAGTAGACGTACCTCTGTCTCCTTATGGCGTAAGTTATTAGAAATCCAAGTCTAGACCAAATTATGAAACAACTAAGTTTATGTTTGGTATGGTTTGATTCTTCGGACCTTCCACCATAGCCTTCTCCCTCTTCCCATTCTTCAGAACTTGTATCTAATTCCACCCCTGGTGAGGAATGTCTGAGAATGACTTGGGGATTGGAACAGTGGGAATAATAGTTCTGAGGAGCATTCCTGTGTTATCAGGAGGACTCTTAAAGTCAAAGGCTTCAGGACTCCAAAGAATCACATTATAATGGCACAATATGAGGCAGTAGGGTTAACAGCTTGCTATGGAAGAACTGGCATGGACCCCTCAAATCATATAAACAACTTCTCCATGTCTCCCTCTGTGTCTCACAGGAACCACTGGTTGTAAGAAAGACAGCCTGATTCAAAGTGTGAATAACAGAACACACCATTCCCAATAGTGGAAATGACTCAAAGTATAGGTGCCATGCTTTGCTAGTCATGTTCTTTTCATGAACTAATAAAGGGGCATGAAGCAGTTAAGATAGTGGAAAGCTAACTAAAAATCAGGAGGTTCTGGGTTTTAGATCTAGATTTAAGTAGCAATTTTCACATTTGTTAAAAAAAGAAAAACTAGAATTGGATATATAAGTTCTAAGGGTCATTTTACCTCCTTAATATCATATAGGAAGGCGTAAATTATGGGATGTCCCTCCATCTAGTGTGGAGCCATAGAGGAATGTCAACTCTTTGAGAGTTTGTTTCTTAGTGCCTGTCCAGTAGAGAGGGCTGTGGAGAAATGAGAGCTGCAGATGGACAGCTGACAAGGGAACTGGGGAGCCACATCTTCAGTCAGCTCCACAAGGTGACATTCTGTCAGGAAGATGTTCTGCTGCACAGATGGCCCCTGGGGGTGGTTCTGGGAGTGCCGCTGTTTGCAGGAAGGAGTGATCACATTCCGGAATGCTGCTCGGAAACGGCGAGAGAGTAGGTTGTAGATAATGGGGTTGACAGCTGAGCTCAGGTAGAAGAAGACACCTGGAATGCAGGGGATTAAGAGACATGCCAAGGAGAAACTGGGGGAGAGGTACGACAGGGAGAAGCATAAATATTTAACAAAGGTCTTGAATCCCTTTGATTGCCTCGTTTGGAAGTGATAATATACATAAGACTCTAATTGAGAATACAAAATACTCTGAACAGATCTACCAGCTGTGTACTTAGGATTCAAACCCAGAAAGATGAAAGAGTCTTGGAAAAATTGAGGCTCGCATGAGATCTCTCTGAGATGTTTGGCAACTTCCTTTGATGCCAACTCGTTTAATCAAAGAACATGTTCCCATAGCATTAACGAGAGGTGCTTAAGTATCAGAGGAAAGAGAGATGTTTTCTTATCTCATTGGAGTTTTGCTTAAATCTATAATTTGAAACTGCAGGTAATGGAAGAATAGTAAATCAGTCAAGGCATAGTCTCTGCTGAGAGTCCTTAAAACGCTAAATATCTCTTCAAAGAAGTATTCCCCAATGTCCTTTCCCTACCTAGCCTTTCCCCTTGATGGCTCTTCCCACCTTATTTCCAACCTTATTGAATATTTGTATTTTTCCATTTGTTTTCTCCACCAAATGTCTTGCACACTGGCATTTTCTTGGTTGATATACACTTTTCCTTTATTACCATATTCTATTCTATTTTCTCAAGGCCCAAGGGGAGCCTAAGGTTGAGAATCAGAGGACTTCGTTTCTGATCTTGGCCTTTGCTTATTCTGTGACCCTGGACAGAACTGGCAGTTCAATTTCTTTTTCTCTGTAAAATGGGAATGATGATACCTTTTAAACTCACCTCCCTGGATTATTGTGAGGATTAAAGTGAGATACTGTCTACAGAAGGGCTGAGAATAAGAATGTAAAACAAGCGATAGGTGCTGTCCTCAACACATTCATTGTTGTCCTCATTTATATAGTTCAGGACATTCAGAGTGCCATATGCCCTGTGGACAGAATTGGGCAGGGAGGAGTGTAGGAGGGGAATATTTCTATAGACTGTTAATTTGTTCAATAAAGAAATACTGATTGAACTCATTATACGACTTTGAGACACATTGGAAGGTAGTGGATTTAGACTTTGTTCTCCAAGGACTTGGAATAATATTGCAGAACAAGATTTATGCCTAACTTCAGTAATTAACAAAAGGATGATACCAAACAGTATCTGTTAAGAAAAGAGATACCAACAGTCATGCTATGGAAATCCACATAATGGCATAAACACAAGAACTCTAATGGTCATGACAAATTTAATGGGGGTGATTGGACTCTAGAGAGACCATGAAATGGGTAGGAGATCTTGGGGAAGAGAGGAGAGAGTGCTGCAAGTAGAAGGCTTAGCGTGCACCAGTGTGCTATAGAATGATTATTGTGCAAGAATAATGCAGAACGTGCAGAAATCCCTGATTCACCAGTTTGACAAGCATTCAATACATGGTTTATGAATGAAAATACTATAACTTGAGGGTCAGAAGGCAAGTTGGGGCCATTTCTGGGGTAGCATTTAAGAGGTTTAGACATCATCTGGTTGGCAAGGTGGGGAAGGGAGAAATTACATCTTAACAGGAAAATGTTATTGTAAATGCACAACTTGGGAATCTTGAATTGGTTGTCTTGATGCCTCTGGAGAAGTGTAGATCAAGCCTCATGTGATCTCGTATGTTTTCCAATTTTTTTAAAGAATAATTTATTTTATTTTATTTTTTAAAAAAATTTATTAGAGTATAGTTGATTTACAATGTTGTGTTAGTTTCAGGTGTGCAACAAAGTGAATCAGTTATACATATACATATATCCACTCTAGTATTGAGTAGAATTCCCTGTGCTATACAGTAGGTCCTTATTTGTTATCTGTTTTATATATAGTAGTGTATATATTATTTAAACACTCCCATTTTCTCAGACTAACCACAAAGATCAGAGCTATAAACAGTTTTGATTTTTTGTCCAGAATAATAAATAGTTTAACATGGAGGAAAGTTCTAATGTCCAGGTATAAACTGTACACAAGCCCTGCTGATTATAAAAAAGATGGTTGTAGAAAATAGATAATATATATGGTATTCAGTATGCATATGAATGCTATTGTTTTTGTTCTGTGCACATCTGGAGCTTAACTTGCATAAATTGATCTTATCTTTCTTCCTTAATGATGTCTTTGATAAAGAGCCCATAGAACCATCCAGTGACTAGCAGAGGTAGAGGGATAGAAGCGGTGTGACCCTAAGACTAATAGTTACACTGACTGAGAAAGAAAGACTCAGGTGGCCATTCTTTGCTCCATTTTAGAGGAAAGAACCCTGAACTTGAAGTTAGGTGACTCAGGCTTGAACCTTGTTTTTACCATTTGCCAACTGAGTGTCTTTGGACAAGTCATTTCTTCTTTGTAGAACTGTTTTTTAACCATAAAATGTTGATGATAATATCTACTTTACAAACTTGTGATGGTTGTAGAAGATAGGCTATAGCATTTTACAGCTTAAAAAGTTCTTCAATAGCAATTATTTTATTTGCTTCTTACCATCAGCCTGTGTTGTATATAGAGCAGGAATTATTGCCACCTTACAGTTGAGGAAACTTTGGCAAGAAGGAATCCATATTCTCCGTATCACTCAGAATATAAATGGTGGTATTGAGATACAAATCCAGGTCCCCTGACTTAGTAACCTTTCAACCACTCTCTCTCATATTCTGTGGTGTCTTTAACAAGCAGCATTAAAGTAGCCTAAAAGCAGACCTTGAGGCCCCATGAATACCCTCTGGCTGACTTTCATGAGGGTCTAACACTTGCTGAAGACAATACAGGATTTCAGGGACATGGATGTTTAATAAATAAGAACCAATTAAATCACATGGCCATTGAAAGGAAAACCAAAGGAATCATTCCTTTGACCATTTTCCTGCTGTAATCATCAAGCTTAGAGTTGACGTCTTTCATAAAGTAGTGTCTCAAATAGTAATATGGCGTATTTCTTTTGAACCTGTAACATACCTAATCAATACTTAAATAAAATAAAAATCTAGTGTCTTCATTACAGTATGGCAGATCCCCATGATAAATTGGTATATACAAATAGAACCTACTGCTCTAAGCAAGATGAAGAAGCTGCAGTTACCTGGACACCTGTGGTACACCCAAACAAGCTAAATTTTACCTGATACCACATGGATGAGATTGAACACAGCAGCCAGGGATTCAGTCCACTCCTCCACAAAGCTGAAGAAGAGCCAATCAATGTGGAATGGGGCCCAACAGATAGCAAACACTAAGACCAAGGCAACTGGAAAAGGATGATGAAGGGGAGAATTAATGGCAGTCAAAGCGAGAATAGGTATACAGTGCCCACACTGAGTTCATCCATTCCTTCTAGCATTTCCCCTCCATCTTTGTTAAGTTATAATTGCTAAAGGCCAACTAGATCCTAAAGAGACTCCACATAGGATATGTAAACATAAGAATGAAGTTTATAGGATTGTGAATCAGTTGTCCATATGGTTGTAAACGATTTCTTGTGTAATGTAAGTTTCCTTCAGGATATTTAGAATAGTATTGAATGTAGTCAAAGTTCTGAAAACATTCTATTGTGGAAAATAAATTATGTTGCAAGTAGACTGTTGGAATCACATAAACTGGATATATAAGTAAAATGATTGTGTTCAAGCAATTTGGTGTTCTTTAAAGTTATAGATTAATAACAAACTATGAAGTATAGTATGAATTTATCTTGTTTTTCTAGAAAAAAATTAGAAGTTTCTATGATTTTAATCATTTAAAATTCTGTAAGTCACCAAGGGAAAGAGAAAGGTCGAACAACCATGAGCATAATACAAGCATCTTAGGACTGGAATGGGGATGTGTTTATTATATTATAAATTGCTAGAGCACGGAATTCCTTCCACTTCCTTTATGTTTGTTTTTACATTTATTTTGAAATGATTACAGATTTACAGGAAGTTGCACCTTCCAGTTTCTTATTTTCAGCTCCCAAGACAGAGATTGGTGCTACCATAGTTTCTCTAAGGGGCATTTATTCTCCAGAAAAATAAACATGTATGTTTTTTTCTCTCCTGAATTTGTAAAATACTTTCCTTTCCTTTCCTTTCGAGGCTTGAGATTTACCTCAAAATAATCTAGTAGGGGCTAAAGGAGAGACAGGGATATAGAGGAAACAAGATGAGCTATGAGCTGATAACTTTTAAAGCTGGGTGATGGGTATTTTGGTGTTCATTTTACAATTCTCTGTACTCAAGAGCACATTTGATGTTTTGCATAGTAAATAGTACATATGTTTCCTGTTGGCATTAAAATACTCAGAGTAAGTTTTCTGCCTGCATGATGTGGTTTCAGGAATATCTGGAAGATTCTTCTGAATTTACCTCCCAAGAAAAAGTCCCTAATCTGCTTACTACTGCCTACAATTCCCTCTAGTTAAAAATTTAATTCGTGTTATAATTAAACTCTCTGTCCCCAAAGGCAAATAGTTCACAGTATATTTTGTCATTGTAACTATAATGTGAGTACACTTCATGTCCTTTTGTGAGAGATTATGATCAGAGAGATTATGATCAAAGAGAATTGGGGAGAAATATTGAAGACACTAGATTTCTTAGTAGGGAAAGTCAGGTGCTAACAGGGGCTAAAAAATTTCAAGAAGGTGATTAGTAGAGTTGAAAAGACATACAGTGACCTCACAGGTTTTTGGGTTTTTTTTTTTTTTTTTTTTTTCGTTCATAGACATCACGTAGTTACAGTGAGTGTTTCATATGCATATTCGCCTGGAGGATTTGTTTCTTCCAACTTTCACGCTGTGACTTGGAAAGTATATTATAAACCTCCTTTCTCTAATTGATTGGTATCTCATTAGACCAGTTGGATCATATATTTTTATAACATTCTTTTGGGAGAGTGTGGATCAGTGCCTGGATGTGTTTTAAAATATCTTATCTATATAAAAGAGTGCACCGTTTATATAAAATCATACAATGTCATAGCAGGAATGACTACTTAGAAGGATTCTTAGCCAGAAGTCCTTATCCTGGAAGTAAAAGATCCCACGGAGTCCAAACTTGGGTATCAGGGGGTTCAGGATCCCCCTGAAATGGATTGTAAACCATTTGATGTATGTTCGTTTGTACACTTTCTGAGCGGAGAATTCACTGTTTCCACAATATTTTTAAAGAAACCCATAACACAAAATCGGTTAAGAACCACCTGCTCATTTTAGGGGGGAAAAGAGATACTTAAAGGCTCTTAGAGTGGATATGATTTACGAAGCATTGAACAGAGTGTATTACAATGGTTGCGATTTAGAGTGCTATTCTGAGGTTTAAAAACCAAAATAGAGGGCTTCCCTGGTGGCGCAGTGTTTGAGAGTCCGCCTGCAGATGCAGGGGACACGGGTTCGTGCCCCGGTCTGGGAAGATCCCACATGCTGCGGAGCGGCTGGGCCCGTGACCCATGGCCGCTGAGCCTGCGCGTCCGGAGCCTGTGCTCTGCAACGGGAGAGGCCACAACAGAGAGAGGCGCACGTACCGCAAAAAAAAAAAAAAAAAAAAAAAAAAACACGAAAATAGAACAAAATAGACAGGTCCTAGGTGCTTGAGTAAGCCATGGAAGATCAGAACATGACACTGTGCTTCAGAAGAATTTTGATCCAGATCCCAGCAGTACTTGATCAATACCAAATATAACTCCTTTACTTTAACCATCAAGCAAAATACAAAATGGAGGACTTACACAGCATTTTAGTGCCTGATTTTCTGGATGGTCTTTGAATATTTGCAGTTACTTCATCTGCTTCAAGGGGTTGGTCTTTCTTCAGCTGCAAGAGAAATGCAAAGAGATATAAAGAAAGGGAAACATTTTTTCCTCCCATTAAGATCTGAGAAGTGTGACTCTAACACTCATTTTGCAGACAAAAAACTGGACTTAAAGAACTGTAAGAATTTGTTAACATGTAAGAATATGTTTAACAATAAGTTGGAGGTGGAGTTGGATCAAGGTCACCTAACTCAACTGGATAGATGGTTGTGGCCAAGTTCCAGGCAACCATTTATCCTATGCTACTCTGTAGAACCCTAGTTTTGTAGCATATTAATAGATATTCCATGAAAAATAAGAAATTCTGAAGTTAAAAAATGTTAGATAGGCTTTTTCATTCATCCATTCATTTATTTAATAACTATTAGACATCTATTAGAATGACATCCCTCGGGGCTTCCCTGGTGGCGCAGTGGTTGAGAGTCCGCCTGCTGATGCAGGGGACACGGGTTCATGCCCCGGGTCCGGGAAGATTCCACATGCTGCGGAGTGGCTGGGCCCGTGAGCCATGGCCGCTGGGCCTGTGCGTCCAGAGCCTGTGCTCTGCAACGGGATAGACCACAACAGTGAGAGGGCCGCATACAACAAAAAAAAAAAAAAAAAAAAAAAAAGAATGACATCCCTCTGCCTTGCGGTGGGTAGGCAGTAGAAAACAAAAACAGGTATTATTTCTGCTTCATGAAGTTTATAGTCTTTATTTTGGGTCATCTCAGAGCCTTAAAATGCTAATGGACTTTACACATTTCCATGGGGGACAATGTATCACCTTTCCTCCACCCCTACCTTGCACATCCCACATCTCCCACCCTCAAAGGGGATAGTGCTTCTTTGACTAAACAATACCCTTCCCAACGCATTTCAGTGGAACACCTGGTACCATCTTGAGAAGCACAATTTGGGAAACTCTGCTTTACAAATATTACCCATAAGGGTATATGTGTTTCTGAGTTTAGATGTTAAAATATACTCTTCCTTGTTGGAAGATATGGTGATCCTTAAAGTAGCATCTGAAAATTTCAAATATTAACATTTCCTGTACATGCCATCTCTCTTGCCCAGTTCAAGTCCCACCTACTCCTGGAAGACTTTTGTGGCCACTGTAGCCCATTGTCCTCTCCTTTCTCTGAACTCACATACCACTGAAGATCTACATCATTCATCTAGTTGTGAATTTTTTCTCTTTAATTCTTATGTTTCTAATTTGTGGTGATAGTCAGCCAGATAAAAAAAGCTTTAAGGTCTCATGATAAACTACCATCATATATCTAGAAGATAATATGGTATATATTTGCCGATTGGTTCTCCAGCATTTATTCTCCCCTTCTCTTACCAATCGTGCCCTGATCTTCCTAGTGGATTTACTCCTTCTCCATTTCATAGTCATTAATTTGGGTGGGAATGATCCCACCTCCAGATACAGGTTTAGTCCCTAGATAACTTAGCTGCTATCCTTCAGTCACAGTGATTGGATAATTGAGACCAATGAGATTTCAGATATTTGCTTATACATTTAGGAATGAAAGTTTCATTTCTCTTTTAGTGGAACTACCAGAGGGAGCTTTTTGGTTTTTTCCTCACCATAAGGAATGTGCTTAGAGCCACCAGTGGACTGCTATGCAGATTTGGAGGTTGAAACCAATACCATAGAAAGAAGAGCAAAGAAACAGAAATAAAGTTAGTCCTTGCTGACATTGTGTGTCTTACTGGATTAATCTTCCCCAAGAGCCAGCTCTCCCTCTGGATTTTTCAGGTCTATGCTCTCTTTCATATTTTGTCAGATTGAGTTGGAGTTCCCTCATTAGCAATGTAGTAAGTCTTGACAAACTAAGACCATCAGTGGAAGGAAAATTCAACCTGTTTTATATAGTCTCAGGGTAGATTAGGATCAATTTATTAAATTATAGGGAGACATATTTCAATTCAAGATAGAGAAGAAATTAGTGTGGTTATGTGCAACAGTGGAACAGAATGCTCTAAGATGCAGTGAGCTTCCTGGGCTAGATGGCATTTTTACAGAATATTTAATTAATTTATTTATTTTTAATAAATTTATTTATTTATTTTATTCTTTATGGCTGCATTGAGTCTTCATTGTTGCATGTAGGCTTTTCTCTAGTTGTGGCGAGCGGGGGCTACTCTTTGTTGCAGTGCATGGGCTTCTCATTGCAGTGGCTTCTCTTGTTGCCGAGCACGGGCTCTAGGTGCGTGGGCTTCAGTAGTTGTGGCACACATGCTCAGTGGCTATGGCTCGCGGGCTTAGTTGCTCCATGGCATGTGGAATCTTCCCAGACCAGGGCTCGAACCCATGTCCCCTGCATTGGCAGGTGGATTCTTAACCACTGTGCCACCAGGGAAGTCCCTACAGAATATTTTAGAGAAGGTATTTAAAATTAAATAAGACTTGGAAGAAAAGATCATTAATAGTTGCCTCCAAAGTTCAACAGATCAATATCCTGTCTCTAACAAACATGTAGGCTCCTAGAAGTCAGGTTGCTTTCAGCATTGCACTGCCCTGAAGTATCCATGTGGATGATTAACAAAACTGGCCATCTGTCTCTTGGATATATTGGTGTTCTCTACATATACCTGTGTCTTCAGAAAGTGAGGGATTAAAGTTCTGTGAGATTTGACCCTTTGGAGTCACCTAGAACTTGAACGAAATAGGGGAAAATATTGTGCAGTTATTAGGAATAAATGGGAGCGAACTAAAGGTGATGTTATTAATATAATAGTAAAACAAAATAATGCAGGTATAGTTCTTAACTCAATGTCTGGCACATGATACTCAGTAAGTTATAGATTGTGATTCTGGGAGTTCCCTGGTGGCCTAGTGGTTAGGATTCCAGGCTTTCACTGCCATGGCCCGGGTTCATTCCCTGGGTGGGGGACTGAGATCCTGCAAGCTGCACAGCATGGCCAAAAAAAAAAAAGTTTCATATATTGTGGTTCTGATTATTGTCCTGGGTTTACTTGAAAGGCATTTTTATGAAATATTTATTTATAGCTGCAGGCCCACTCATGTGTATTACTGAGTCCCTTCTAGAAATTCTCCTTCTCATGGTGCCATTCACCACAAGCTGTACTCGTGCTGATGCAAAGAAGCATCCAGATACACTGAGAAGAAAACCACTGGTGTTGAAGGTTAGAGCAATGCATCAAACTGCACATCTTCCTAACTCATCTTCAATTATGTTCTAATGATTTCACACCATTTAAAAATTTTTGTCCTTATTACAAGATACTTATTCTATTATTTGATTCCAGTCCATAATCAAGAACAAAGAAAGATTTTTAAGATCTGTTAGTCACTTCTTCGGTGGCTCTAACAATTCTCACTGGGGATTTCTCCACCCCAGGGAAAAATTTCCTTAAATCAAACAGCAAGCAAATGGCGCACACAATCTTTATATGAACAGGCTTCTTGTACAGCTTAGTTTGCCCTGAAAAGAAAAATTATGAGTCTATTAATCATCACATTTCAGCTTCCTTAGGTTACAGTGACACAACTAGCCAACTAGAAGAAGAGTCAGAAACAGAATATTTATGCATATTATACATTGTTCCAGCAGAATTTGAAGGGGTTGACATAGTAGAATAGAATCCAAACCGTTTGTCTAGCCAACATTAAATGCTGCTTTATTTCTTGTTGAATAATTTCATTTCTCTTCAGATATTTGGTAGAGTAGATATTTATCCATTAATTATTCTCACCCACCCCTAAACACTTTAAAAGTCAACTTACAGAAATAGGAGAGGAAAATTGTCATCACTCTATAGGAATTTCAGAACTCTTCCTACCTCACTCCTTTTAGTTATTTTTACGTAAGATAAAAGGTGAAGGGGAGACGTGAGGTTTATTATCATTCAGATTGATGTATAATCCTGATCAGTTGTTTATACTGCTTAAAATCATTTCACCAGCTGTTCATTTATATAGATTGTGATTCATTTATATAGCTTTAGGATGCCAAGATATAATCATAGCTTTTGTGTAAATATCTCTATAATCTGAACAAAATCTGTTTATTTAAAAAAAAATCAGTCCAACCCTGTTTGTCCTGGCTGAATTCTGCTACAATTCATAATCCATCCGCTTCGGCTCAAGCTTTAATGCTGCATGTGGGAGATAAAAGGACTAGGTGAGAGCTTCCCAGGTGGGAAGGAACTTGCCCTGGGATTGCCTGTTTCCCAACTCCATTACGTTCGAACCCTGGAGAGCAGCTCGGTGGACACTTGTGTCCTGTAACGATGAAGCAGCTCTGCTTGCTCAGCTTTGAGCATACATATTGCTCCCCTCCTTCTTCCCCGGTCCTGGGATTACATCAGTCTTGGTTTTCTGCCTTCTGAGCGCAACAGGGCCCACAGTCGTTCATAACTTTTGACTTGCCATGAGAGTCAGTACTCCTCAGAATTGATTGAATCTCTTCAAAAATCTTTTAGCTCAAAAAGGCTTTTTGAGACAATGTTTCCAAGTCTCCCATTTTGAAGGTAGAGAAGCTGAAGTCCAGCAATAAAGGAAATAATTTAGCCTCATTCACTCATTCATTGAGCTTACAGTCGAGTTGGAGAGGAAGAAGTTAAGGAACCCACAAATATAGAATTATAAATTGTGATAAATGCAATGATGGGAAATTGCTAAGAATCATGAGCGCCTAGAGAGGGACCAGGTAGTTAGGGAATCAGGGAGAGCTTCCTGGAGGAAGTGTGAGTGAAGTATGATTTAAAGGATCAGTGGGAGTTAGAAAGGCAAAAACAATTGTGGTAGCAGAGAGAAGGAACATTTCTGGCAAAAATAGAGCAGAAGGTGCAAAGGTCTTGAGACCAATGCCACAGACTAAGGCCTACTTCTGATTCCTAGTCTAGAGGTCTTTAAATTATATGTTACTATAGAAGTGACATTCTAAGCAATAGTTCCTTTCCTGGTGTCCTCTGGGTAACACCTCATCCTTCCTGAGAATAGGATGCTGTAAGTTGCACTACACACACAAAGCAAACTAGGGTGGTTTCTAAGCTGTTGTCTGAGCTGTCACTGAGCTCCTGATACAAGGTAGCTGTAGATTCATGACAACAAAACAAAATGACCCTTAAATTAATTGCTTGGAGGAGGAAACGTGTTTCCTATTCACAGTTAAATATCTCCTCTAAATTGATCCAAGGCAAGTGATTGTTTGCTGTTTGAAGAGATGGTATTGATAAATTTGGGATGGATATTTCTCATATGGCTCATGATATTTGGAATCCTGCAGAAGTCCTTTCCGCCACAGTTGGATACACAGGGCTTTCTAAAGACACGATGACTGTAAACTACTCTGAGTTGACACTTGTCTCTGGGAGTTATAGGGGCCAGCCCTCCAGGAGACTGGCATAACTCTGCCTGATTAGATTTACTCCTGTGTCCAGACATCTGTTGTACTTAAAATCTATTCTTTCTCCTTAGACGTTGCCACTCTGCTTAGGCACAGTATTTATTTGAAAGGACCATCTGTGGAGCACTCGTTTCTGACACACACCTTTCTCAGAGATGCACTGAGATGGGAGTATATTAATTATCACATAATACATGGTATCAGAGCCATCTTGGTACATATGATGTGAATGTGATGTCTGCTTTGTTTTCCTTTCATTTATAATTCACATTGCTCCCACTCACAGATTTTCCTTTCCTTTTTTTTTTTTTTAAGGAATCACAGGCTGTTAGAGCTATCAGGAGCCTTAGATATGATCTGATGTAACCTTTTCATTTTATAAATGTAAAACCTAACTCCAGGAAAGAATTAAGGGGCTTTACCTAAAGGCATATTATATGTGAGCTTCAGACCTGGGAGTCTGAGTGGTCTCATGACTATTTCCTACACAACCTACCTATTAAATGGGTATAAAATTGTCATCGTTAGATTTCATCTCTATGAATTTGGCTGCAGAATATACCAGGAAAGGAATCATATAGACTCACTCCTACCTTCATCAAAAGCAAAACAACAGTTTCAGACAATTCAGATGCAGGAAAAAAGAAAAAGAAAGAAAAGAAAGGAAAGAAAGAAGAAAGGAAGGAAGGAAGAGAGACAGAGAGAGAGAGAGAGAGAGAGAGAGAAAGGCAAGAAAGAGAAAAGAAAGAAATCGGTTTACCATGATGAGCACAGGAGAGAAAGCTCTAATTATAAAATGTTGCAAACTAAGTAATAATATTCTATTAATTCCAGCCATCTCTTATTCACACTGTCTTCTAATCTATTTTATGTATTCTGTTTAATTCCTCGTCCCTCAGTCTCCACCTGTTGAAAAGAAGTCCAGGTTGATCTCACTTAGGCCATATTTTTACATTTTAATCTGATATTTCAACCAAAGGATCAAAGCAACCACAAAGAAGGGTCTGACTTTAAAACTATATCTGTCTTGGAGTATAAAATTTACACTCAGACCAAGTTGGTGCAGAGGAAAATTTCAATGCAGGCAAAGCAGGTGAGGGCAGGAAAGAGACAGCAGGGTGTGAAACAGTCTCTCCATGGGCAGCTACCTTGTGCTATTTAAAATGAGGCTCAACCTCAGACCTACTGAATCAGATTTTCCTGGAGGGAGCGACCTGCCCATGGGTACCCATAGTGAGGTTTCCAGGTGATTTGTAGGAACACCTGGGTTTGAGAACCACAGGTATAGAGGGAAGAACAATGGAAGGTGAGTTAAAGGAAATGAGTTATAGTTGTGGTTACTCTTTGTCCAATTTGAATCCAGTCCTTTAGCTTCCGAGTTTCCCCTCTGAGCTCATCCTATTTTTCTCTATGCTCCCTTCCAATTCTGAACTTCTCCAGTTCTAATTGTTTCTCCGAACTTTGAGTAAGAGAAAAAAGAAGGGATGCTGCCATAACGGTTGCAGCCAGCTTGGATACTCACTTTGAGCCCCATGAGGTAGTAGAGGACACTGATGACCATCATGGGGAGGATGTAGAAGAGGAAGGAGGTGACCTGGATAATGAAACTGTAGATCCACATGGGCTTAATGATCGTACAGGTGGCAGAGCCCGGGACGAAGGACCCATTGGGGAAGTAGCGGAGCTTGATGCCGTGGATGCTGGTGTTGGGCAGAGAGAAGAGAACAGAGAAGCCCCAAACGATGCCGAGGATTCAGAGGGCCCGCCGCTGGGTGCTCTCCAGCTTGGCGCGGAACGGGTGGAGGATGGCCACGTATCGCTCCACGCTGACCGTGGTGATGCTGAGGACGGAGGCGAAGCACACCGTCTCAAAGAGGGCCATCTTGAAGTAGCAGCCCACGGGCCCCAAAAGGACGGGGTAGTTGCGCCACATCTCATAGACTTCCAGGGGCATCCCGAGAAGCAGGACCAGGAGGTCGGAGACAGCCAAGCTGAAGAGGTAGTAATTGGTGGGTGTCTTCATAGTCTGGTGCCGAAGAATCACCAGGCACACCAGGAGATTGCCAACGACCCCCACCACAAAAATCAGAGTATACACCACAGACACTGGCAGGAAGAGGTGGCTGCGTGGAGGCCCGCAGAGCAAAGCTAGGTAGTCATCAGTGTTGTTCAGGTATTTCTTGAATGGATCTTCCAGTTACTTTTGGTAGATCCAGGAAACATTCTCATGTTTTTCCATCACTGCCGTTAAAATCCAAGACCTGAGCCTCCTCTGGAATGATCCTCTGTCCCAAGCTGAGCCGGAAAAGAAAGACAAAGCAGGCAGGAAAGCACAGGCTCAGTGAAGGAGGCCGGGAGAGGGCTAGTGCTTCAGCAGCGTTGGGCTGCTCAGACCTCAGATCTCTTCTGAAGAGCCCCCCACCCGAGACAGAAGCCCCGCCCCTCTGCGGGCTGTGGGCCAATGTGTGTGTCAGACGCTCAGTAAGAGGACAGCTGGGTGGGGCATGCTAGCTTCCTGTGCAGGAAGCAGGAGAGGACGGGGAGATGTTTCTCTGAATTGACAGGAGCTGGGAAAGCAGAGCTGTCACAGACGGTGACACTAAGTTAAATAAGGTGTGGGCACTCGGAGCTGTGCATTTTGCAAAGTTTTGGGAATCGGGGTGGAAATACAAATTTAGGTCGCAAGGTCATGTGTAGAAGAGTACAAATCTCCATTGATCCTTGTCACCTGTACAGCATAACAAAAATGGGAGATCAATAGATTTCTCAAGTTATCTTGTTCCATTGGCAATTCAGGGCTCCCTGGGGAAAGTGTGATCAATATGCCTTTTTGGTTTTGATTGTGTCCACGATAGAATCCAACACCTGCATGTCATCTCGCCCTGCCTGCTGTCTGACACTTCAATCTCTTTAGACAGTACCTTGCTGTTGCAAAAGTCAGTAGGATTTAAAATCAGGAACATCTGTAGAAACCCTGGAAGACTCTGGGAAAGTGACTCCAACTCTCAGAACCACATTTCCTTATCTGTAAATTGGAGATTCAGTCATTCTATTTTATTCAACAAATACTTCTTGAGGATTTACTGTGTACCAGGTAGTGTTCTAGACTTTGTAGAAACATCAGCAAACAAGCAGGAAAATGTCTCTGCCTACATGGAACTTTTCTTATAATAGGGAATTCTGAAAATGTACAAGCAAACTAATGAATTAATATAATTACAGATCATAATTTTTGCTGTAAAGAAAAAGAAGGATAAGGGACCTACAAACATAAGACTGGAGGCATTCTTTTTTTTTTTTTTAAACAAGAATCACTAGTATCAGGTGAGAATTGTTATTTGTCAATTCCATGTTGAAATGGATTCCAGCTTGACTTTTTTTTTTTTTTGAAGATGTTGGGGGTAGGAGTTTATTAATTAATTTATTTATTTTTGCTGTGTTGGGTCTTCAGTTCTGTGCGAGGGCTTTCTCTAGTTCTGGCAAGCGGGGGCCACTCTTCATCGCGGTGCGCGGGCCCCTCACTATCACGGCCTGTCTTGTTGCGGAGCATAGGCTCCAGACGCGCAGGCTCAGTAGTTGTGGCTCACGGGCCTAGTTGCTCCGTGGCATGTGGGATGCTCCCAGACCAGGGCTTGAACCTGTGTCCCCTGCATTAGCAGGCAGATTCTCAACCACTGCGCCACCAGGGAAGCCCTGGAGGCATTCTTTTATCAAGAATGGTCAAAGAAAATTTATCTCAGGAGATGTCATTTGGGCTGAGTTCTGTCAGATGAAAAGTCAAGCATCAAAGAGCTGAGGGAAGTGTATTCCCAGCAAAAGTTATAGCAAGTGCAAAGGTTCTGATGCAGTAACAAGTCTGATGTGTTTCAGGAATATCAAGAGGGCCAGTATAGCTGGAACTTAATGAGTGGACAGGAGAGTATGAGTGTTTAGACTGAAATGACCAGATTTTATAAATTTTTCTAGGATTTGATAGAGTTTGGATCTTATTCAAAATGCAGGGACTTTGGATCTGATTCAAGCTGCAGAGAAATCTTTGGAGGGCTTTGAGCAGGAGGGTTGCTCCTGGGGCCAATAACTCCCCAGTGTCTCTGGACTGTTTCTGCCCATAGATTGAACAGGCTTCCATATTATGGTAGACAATAGAAATGCAGCATGAATTTATCAACAGAGGTAAGTCTGAGCAAACACAGGGCTACCCTCTGTGGCTGAAATCAGGTGGGCCAAGGGGATGTGATATGGGGGTACCAGTGTCATCTGTGAAAATCTTTCAAATTAAAAAAAAAACAGTAGCTAATATTTATTAGGCACTTATTCTTCCTAGGCACTATTGTAAATATTTTATATATAGCACATGCAGTCTCTACAATAATTCTATGAGGTAGGTTCTTTTTTTATGTCTGCATCACGGGTGAGGAAACAGAGGCACACACTTATAGGGCTTGTTCAAGCTCACATAGTGTATCAGGCATTTGGGTTAAGTTATGTTTCAGTAACAAAAATTCCCAAATTTTAGTGCATTAAAGTAAGCAAAGGTTTATTTCCTGCTTATTCTACCTATCCATTCAGGGTTGCCTTGTAGCGTCTGTTATATGTTGTTCTCACATTGGGATGCAGGCTCCAATCTATGCTTCCATAATCCCCAAAGGAAGATGCCCAAAGGGGACCTTGGCTCTTGAATTTTCTTCCTGGAAAAGACAAATATCACAACCAATCACATTTCATAGGCCAAATCAAATTACATGGCCACTCCTAACCCCCAAAAGGATAAGAAGAACAATTTTACCATGTGTTTAGGAAGAGCAAACCAACAGTATTTGGCAAACAGAATTAGTGACTGTACATTCTGCCCCTCTGGATACCAAAGATTTAGCTTGTGTTCTTTCTTGCAGGAAAAATACGCTTCTCCCTGCCCCAACAGAGATGCCTCAACATGCCTATCCAGACACAGCTTTAAGTTAAAAGTCCAGGAACTCTGGATGATACATGGTATTCTCTCCATCAGATCTACATGTGACTCCTCTTGTCTGTCCCTGAGACCTATAAACTGAAGGACATGTTACCAGCTCCCCATATGGATCCTCCCATCTGCTAATAACAGTTTTCTCATTTCCCACCATCTCACCCCTAGACTAATGCCTTTTGTTTTTTTTAATTGAAGTATAGTTGAATTACAATGTTGTGTTTATTACTGTAAACTGATTCAGCTATACACATATATACATTCTTTTTTGAAGAAGAAGAAGAAGAAGCATGCTACAGCCAAGTGGACCAGGAATCCCCTGTTACTGCCTCACATTCCTGAGACAATCTCTTAATACTTTTTACATTATGATCCACTAAGATGCCTCAAGAGTGTTTTCTGTCACAGTGTTTCTATCCAAGTAGTGTTTCTCTCTCATGGTGATTATTCCATTGGATGCAGGAGTGGTATCCTTCTCTAACAGTTACATTGGGTGTGGAAAATGGTATTACCTTTTGAGATCACAGTTCAGAATGTCCTTAATAATACGTCAGGCCTATTGGCAGTAGTAGATACGGAGCAGAGCTCAGAACTCTGTCTTGCCTGTAGTCACAACAGTCTCAATGGAGGCTTAAGTGGAGATGCCTTTTCATTTTGGAGCTGTATAGGCTCAGGTACCCTGAGCATGGAATAGAATTATTGGATGCTGACATACATAATCTTTAATTCTGGCACAATCTTGTTATTTCATTTTTATTTAATTAATTTTGTGTACACTTTTACAGGATCTCAGAGGGTTCACGAATGACTTTATGTCTTCCACAGAATAATTCACATTTTCCTGAATTTTGTACAACACTGAAGTTTGTGTTTTTCGGTTTTTGATTTTCTTGTTTAATTTTAAATCAATCTTGTTTGGGTTGGGAGAATTATTCACTTGATTTTGATCGGGTTATATCCCAAATCAGAGTGCATGCAGCCTTCTTTAGAAAGCTTCTTATTTTAAAATGTTTTAGTATCATTTTTTTTTTTTTTTTTTTTTTGCTGTACGCGGGCCTCTCACTGCTGTGGCCTCTCCCGTTGCGGAGCACAGGCTCCGGACACACAGGCTCCGCGGCCATGGCTCGCGGGCCCAGCCGCTCCGCGGCATGTGGGATCTTCCGGGATCGGGGCACGAACCCGTGTCCCCTGCATCGGCAGGCGGACTCTCAACCACTGCGCCACCAGGGAAGCCCCTAGTATCATTTTTGTTAGTTTTTCTTTTCCATTAGTCTATATGGCACAAAAATGTTAAAGTATCCTTTTTTAACTTTTCTTTAAACCATTTATAAAAATTATCCATTAGGTCACACTCTAAGAGGGGCCCATTGGAAAGGCAGCCAGTAGGCCCCTCTTAGATGGATCCAGAGGCAAGATGAGATAGCAGCCTGCAGAGTAAAAGCTTGGAAAAAAGGGGGTGATTCTCAGTAGTCTGCTCAAGTCACTGTTCTCTAGATACCAAAATAGCTGTTTTGAAACTTTAAATTGTGTAGGTAGCAATGTGCAATTTAAACAGTTTGGGTATTGGAATACAGTAGCTTATACTGAGTGATTCAAGTAGAAACCACTGATGAAGATTTTACAAATTGTGTGAAGCTAATTTCCTATTTGGCAATCATTTACTGATTTGCACTGATCGATATTTTTGCGAGAATTTAAACTCACAAAAATACTGGGTTGTTTTTGTTTGTTTGTTTGTTTGTTTCTTTGTTTTTTCAATTTCAAGCCTGGGAAAGATTTAGGGGGTCCTGGCTCCAGTTCCAACTAGTTGCTGGTTGGTTAACTGTGGCAAGCTACTTAATACTTTAAGTCTAAGTTATGCATCCAGCACTCTGCCTAGGAAATAGTGGACACCCATAGTTATTTCTATTATATTCTAAACATTATTTTTCTTTCCAGTAGGCAACTCTGTCTCTGGGAGTTTATCATAGAATCAGAGAAGTCTAAAACTGCCTGCCCTCCAGGAGCTTACAATCTTGTAAAGCATTTAGTCCAACCTCCTCAATTTAAAAGTGATGTTTGAACAGGGAGTGTAATTGGATTTGCTTATGGTCTGAGGAAGGATGCTGATTCTTATTAGGTGCCATATGGCTACAGGGCAAGGGACTAATCTGTGGGGCTCTCTGTTTACATATTGATGTCGACTCTTAGGTTTTGATTTAATGGAACATTTTGGTCCTGTAAAAATGCTAATGGCATTTAGCAAATGCTGAATCTGTGACAGGTTCTGTTTTAAGTACTTTACTTGTATTTTCTCATTTAATTCCTACAACAGTCCCATGAATAGGGAACAGTTTTATCTCTATATTCTGATGATGAGGAAGCTGAGGGTGCTAGAGATTATATGTCTAAGTTTCTAAAAGTAAGAAGTAACAGAGCAAGAGTTCAAACCCTGAGCCTTATTCCAGAGTCCCTGTAATTAGTATCTGACCTTCCTACCTCTTTGATAATGATTACCGACATCAGATAGTGTCAGCCATTGATAGTTCATTTGTTTTAGCTCTAGATATTCTAAAATGATTTCATTAATATAGTGTCATTAGCAGCTTTTTGGATATTTTTTATTAAAAGACTGAAATGGTTTCATATTTCCTTATAACCTAAAACAAAATTATTAGAAGATGGTATTTTACATTAATTTGTATGTTTATATTTTACTTAAATGTGCTACTTAACATTTCATCAAGTGATCTTCCCCATGTAGATATCACTGTGAATATTTTGATATCAGAATATGAACCACTATTATTTTAAATATGTTATACTTTAAAAATTATATTGATATTTTTTAAATGGAAAATAATCTCATTATTTAAAAATGTACTACAAATTAATATGATCTACCCGAGTTCTTAGTATTTTTTTGGTGTGTGTGACCAAGCTTTACATCTATTTCATTAGAGAAAATTGGCTTCTTTATTACTATGAAATATACACCCCAAAATTCCTATTGCTTTCCATTGTAGTATAGTTTTATTTTTAATTTGAAGAGTCAATATTAGATATACGTTCTCAAACATTTTTTTCATATAGTTTTTCCTTTTTGTTATCCATAGATTATAGAAGGAAACATTTTTTTTATAAACTACTAAAATTACATTAATCTAATAAAATCATCCTACTATTTTATAGCATTTAAAAATAACATTAATGACAGATTATAATTACTTATATTTATTCCAGTGAATCAATAAAACTGTCTACCATTTTCAGGATTTATTGCTAGAATCATCAAAATGCTTAACTATTTGGATTCTACTTTTATGAGAAAGCAGAAGACACAAATACTTATTTCTATTTTATGTGAGGGAAATATTGTATAGTTATCAGAACAAAAGTTGAAGTGATGGGAAACATTGTTGATTATCTTTAGATGCACTAGAAGATATTACGCCTTTTATTTGATATATTTTTCAAACTTTGAAAGAAGAGAATATGTCTTCAGTTAAAGCAATCTAAGAGTAGAAGTAGCATTTACTTAAAATAACTTCTTAGCATATTTTTCGTGTCTTTGTTCTCCTTCTTGGCTGGACACTTGCCCATGTGACTTTACATGAAAATGTGATGAGAGTTGGGCGTCCCACCCAGACCTGCATCCAGTTCTTCAAGCAGAAAGATAGTCACTCTCAGCTGACCTCTCTTTTTACTTAAATCACAAGACACTAGTTAAAAATATTATTTAATCAGCCTTTTTGATATCATTTATAAATGGTATATAATGTAAAACTCTGAATTTTCCTCAATTACTAATTATCATTTTCAATTGTTCATGTATAGTTGAAATATATTACCTAAGAATTAATATGGTATAAAACAAAATAATCAAAAAAACATAACAAAACCATTTATTAGCCCCAGACAAATTCTTATAGGGGAAAACAAAAAAAATCTGTTCTGTTGTTGAATACATTTTACAGATGACTGCACTCTCTCAGTTGATATATACCATTTCTGTCCACCCTGCTTTCCATGCCTATTGGACAGGGATCATGCCCTGTTTATTTTTGTGTCTTAGCAACACAGCATAGAGCACACATTCAATAAATGTCATAAGGATTAGGAAAGAGGTAGAAAGAAAAAAAAGATTGGAGGGAGTGAAGGAAAGGACAAAGAAATGAGAGACAGTGATGCTAAGTTAACAGTGAATACTACTTACACTTAGTGAAACACTATTACTTTACATAAGTCATTTTCAGCAGGAGAAGGTCTGTTCTCTGAGACTTCAAAGTACTCCAATAATGATGCTAAGGTGAAAATTCTGTCTTTTAAATGAGGAGAAGGAACCAACTAAATTACATATATATGTGTGTGTGTGTGTGTATTTACACACACGATCTCTTAAAAAGAGCTGGAATCTTTTAAAATATGAACGTTCTGTAAGAATTTGTAGGAAAGTAAAATTTGCCATAGCAAAATGTTTCTTTGGCATGTGGATTATTTCAAGCTGAAAACAAGCTTAATAGACTCAGGAAGAACCTTTGACCTCCCCACCAACTGCCTAAAAAATGTAGGCAGAGGGCCTCTTCCAGGAACGGAGCTGTCACCATAGAGACTACAGTAGGAACTAAGTGTGTAGACAGGGCAACTTAGCAAAGTTTGTTAAAATTCCTCTCTGGGTCCCATTGTCTCTGACTGGTTAAGAATCCGCCTGCCAACGCAGGGGACATGGGTTTGAGCCCTGGTCCGGGAAGATCTCACATGCTGCAGAGCAACTAAGCCCGGGCGCCACAACTACTGGGCTTGCGCTCTAGAGCCCACGTGACACAACTACTGAAGCCCATGTGCACCTAGAGCCCGTGCTCCGCAACAAGAGAAGCCACCGCAGTGAGAAGCTCACACACCAGCACGGAGAGTAGCCCCTGCTCGCCGCAGCTGGAGAAAGCCCACGCGCAGCAACGAAGACCCAACGCAGCCAAAAATAAATAAATAAATTTATTAAAAAAAAAAAAAAAAAAGCCCAGAAAGAGATGTTAAACCAACTTAATAGTGTATCAGAATATTAACAAAAATTGTCATTGACAGTGTAACATAACAAAAGTAGTCAAGGCGCAAAGATGTTGAGAAGGGACAGGACAAAAAGAGCACACCGAGCTGTTAAGAAACCAGGGCCATTTGCCGGATGCGCAGCAAGTGGGCCGCCTTGACGCCGAGGTTCAGCCGAGAAGGAGCTTATTCATAAGGCGGCCAAGCCAGGAGTCAGAGAGCAAGTCTCGTTTCCGCCTCCCGAGAGGCAAAGGGGCTTGGGACATTTATGGGACAAGCAGGAGGGCCTCAGGACCGGGGAAAGGTGAAGGGAGGCAGGAAAGGGGGGCGGTAACTGAGGGTGTGCGCAGGCGCAAAGGGGTTCCGTGCGTCTGCATATTCATAAGCGAGGATTTGCGTGATCTGAGGGTGGAGTCAACAGGCCGGTCACGGGACGTCTGCGCAGGCCCAGTTTCAGGGCCCGTGGTCCAAACCAGCCTCAGCCGGTTTGCGCTTGGTGGGAGCTGACGCCGGCTTCCTGGAGAACGGGCGCGCTGTGTGAAGCTGAGAAGGTAGGCAATTAAGGAGAGGAAAAAAGAGAAAGTAGAACGTAAAACCTAAAGCGAGCTTAGCGAAGGCAGTTTACAAACAAAGGGGTTTGAACAAGCCGCTCCCTTATCCGTTGTTCTGCAACACAAGCTCAGGAATTCCTGTCAGGTGTGAGCTTCCGCTGACTCTGCGGGGCACGGTTTCAGAGCCATGGTTTCTCTACCTTCCTCAGCCGCCAGCTAGGCCCGCCATCTGGCGGGACCTTTCTTTGTGGCTTGCTCTGTCAAGGGGCCGCGCAGACACGCGTGTCTACATTCTTTTTTAAATATTCTTTTTCATTATGGTTTATCATGGGATCTTGAATATAGTTCCCTGCGCTATACAGCAGGACCTTGTTGTTATCCATTCTATACATAAAAGCTTACATCTGCTAACCCCAACTTCCTACTCCATCCCTTCCCTAACCCCCTCCAACTTGGCAACCACCAGTCTGTTCTCTATGTCCATGATTCTGTTTCTGTTTTGTAGATAGGTTCATTTGTCTCATATTTTAGATTCCACATATGTGATATCATATGGTATTTGTCTTTCTCTTTCTGACTTACTTCACTTAGTATGATACTCTCTAGTCGCATCCCTGTTGGTGCAAATGGCATTATTTCGTTCTTTTTTGTGGCTGAGTAGTATTCCATTATATATATGTACCACATCTTCTTTATCCATTCATCCGTCAGTGGACATTTAGCGTGTTGCCATGCCTTGGCTATTGTGAATAGTGCTGCTATGAACATAGGGGTGCATGTACCTTTTTGAATTATAGTTTTGTCTGGATATATGCCCAGGATTGGGATTGCTGGACCAAATGGTAATCCTATCTTTAGTTTTTTGAGGAACCTCCATAGTGTTCTCCACAGTGGCTGAACCAATTTACATTCCCACCAACAGTGTAGGAGGGTTCCCTTTTCTCCACACCCTCTCCAGCATTCGTTATTTGTAGACTTTTTAATGATGGCCATTCTGACTTTTAATGATGGTGTGAGGTGGTACCTCATTGTAGTTTTGATTTAATGCCATATATTTTAGAGTTTTTTTGTTACAGCAGTGCTTTACTTCCATATGCAGTTTTGAGTCAATAAATTGGACTACATTATGCTGAAGTAACAAACAACATCAAACTCTCAGTGACTTTAAACAGCAAAAGCTTATTTCTTTTTTGTGCTGCGTGTGTATTGTGACTAGGGAGAGAAGGTTTTGTACAGCACTATCTTTTTCCAGGATAATACAGAATATTCTACCATTCAAAACACAATGATAAAACTGTTGGGGAGACCTGACATGGGGGTGTAGCTTCTCAATCCCATCCTTCTGGAGGACTTTTCCCCATCCTTTAACATCTAGTACTGTTCTGGGTATTGAGAATGTACTCAGTAAATGGATCATAAATAAAGAGGCATTGTAGGAACTAGACTGGCTATGAAGAAATCATATTTGTTGAAGAGGTAATTAGGAAAATTGTTACCATCTTATAAGTGTTTCTTTTATAGATGTGAGCAATTTGAACACATTTCCCAGAGACTCTACAGTGGGAACAGAAGCTTGGTTAAGAGGCATAACATTCCCAGTTTTTAACTTTGGCATCCTCACGTGTCAGGAAATGCTCATGTGACCTTGGATAACATCAGTGAAAGTATAGTGCCTAAAACAAGGAAGGTTATCATCGGTCGCAGTATACACTAGTTAGGCCAATGAGTACTGGCTCCAGTTTTGACTCTTGCACTTAAAGAGGGACTTGATAAGTTGGCGTAGTCTATTGAGGACAACTGGTATAGTAGAGGGAGTTGGAGTTATTGTCCTAGGAAAGAGGAAACCTGCCTTAGACATGATCCCTGCCTTCAACTATTAAAAGTATATAGTTTTAATGGAAGAAGAATTTAATTTATCCTAATTCACTTTCTAGGGCAGAACTGAGAGCAATGGGTTGTCAGTATAAAGAGGAAGATTTTGAGCATTTGGAGCAGACTAAAATAGAAATGGGTCACCCATTTCACTAAAGGCACTCAACTAAGGCTGAGTGACCATCTGTTAATATTTTATCAGGTTATGGAAACTAGGATTAGTTTACCTTTGGGGTTCCTGTAAAGAGTCATATTTGTGCTGCATATAGCCTACTGCTTATTCAGTATCTCCTCCTGGTGTCCAGTGTGCATCTCAAAGTTAACATGTCTAGAGCTTCCCTGGTGGTGCAGTGGTTGAGAGTCTGCCTGCCGATGCAGGGGATACGGGTTCGTGCCCCGATCCGGGAGGGATCGTGAGCCATGGCCGCTGAGCCTGCACGTCCGGAGCCTGTGCTCCGCAACGGGAGAGGCCCGCCTACCGCAAAAAACAAAAACAACAACAACAAGAAAGAAAAGTTAACATATCTAAAACCAAGTTCATGCATCATTTTCCCACTAAAGCTGCACTTTTCCTGTATTCTCTGTTCAGTGAGTGAATTACCATGTGCTTAGTTGCCCAAGCTAGAGACCTATGTATCATACTGACTCTGCCCTCTCGTTTACCCAGTGTCATCTGATCAACGTGCAAATCTTCCTGTCCATTAACCATTATATCTCAAATATATATATGTATACATATATATGTTTATACGTGCATATATGTGTTATTTCATCCACTGTTCTCTGTCCTCACTACCGCTTCACTCTTCCAGACCACCATCATCTCTTCACTGGACTTCTCGCTGGTCCCCCACTTCTACTTTGCTCCCTCTCCAATACCATCTTATCTTGTAGCTGGAATAAAGTTTCTAAAATGCATATATGATCATATATCTCTTCTACTTCAAGTCCTTCAAGGGTCTCGGTTGCCTTAATATGACTCATAAGGTAATTCATGATCTGTTTCCTCCTCTTCTGTATCTTCAGTTCCTAAGTCTCCTTTATACACCATGCTCTTGCCAGACTATGTTGCTGGCAATTGCCCCACAAAGAGCATCAAACCTCTGTGTATATTGTTCCCTCTGCTCGAGGTGGTCTTCCCTCCTCCTTCATCTCCCTTCACTCTGTTAACATGTGCTAGTCATCCAGAATTCAGTTTGTTCAACACATTTTATGAGAAGACATCTCCTTTATTTCCAGACTGGATGAGGTGTCCCTCTTGTGTGCTACTGTCTTACCTTTTACATGCTTTCATCTTAACACTTTATAGTGGGGGTCAGCAAAACAGTCCATAGGCCAAATACATCTTGTCACATGTTTTGGTACATAAAGTATTATTAGAATACCACATTTATTTGTTTATGCTTTGTCTGTGGCTGCTTTTGTGTTACAGTGGCAGAGCTGAGTGGTTGTGACAGAGCCCGAATGGCCCATCAAGCCTAAAATATTTACTCTTGAGCTCTATATTTGTTTGCTAGGGCTGCTATATTAGAGAACCACAGACTGTGTGGCTTCAGCAACAGAAATTTATTGTTTTCCAGTTCTGGAGTCTAGAGGTCCAAGATCAAGGTACTGGCAGGATTGGTCCCTTCTGAGGGCTGTGACAGTGAATCTGTCCCATGCCTTTTCTCTCTTCTGATGGTTTGCTAGCAATCTTCAGCATTCATTGGCTTGTAGACACCAATCATCACCCCAGTCTCTGCCTTGATGGCCACATGTTGTTTTCCCTGTGTCCGTGTCTGTCTCTTAATATCCTCTTTTTATAAAGACAGTCATATTGAATTAGGGCGTACCCTGTTGACCTCATTTTAAGTTGATTACCTCTATAAGAACCTTATCTCTAAATAAGATGACATTGAGAGGTTCTGGGGGTTAGGAATTCAACATATGGATTTTGGAGTGGACAAAACTCAGCCCATAACAGGCTCTTTACAGAAAACTCCTGGTTTATAGTATTATACTCAACCATGTATCCCAAAGGGCAAGACCCAGGTCCTGCTAATGATAGTGTCACCAGTATTTAGCATGATGTTTGGACAGACTAATCACTCAGTAAATACTCGCTTAGTTAATAAATGATTTTGAGATACCCCTGGTGACCTGACATCTCATTTTTTACCATATCTATGCTGCCTTATATAATTATTGTAATCCATTTCATGATTACTTGTAGATCTCTGAATGTTTTCATCATGGTCTTGACTCTGTCTTGGGTTACCTGTAAACCCTAAGTAAGTTACTAAATCTCTCAAAGTCTGAGTTTCCTCATCACCAAGGCCAAGGTCCCTAAAATACTAATATTCCATACTATTGATGGCATTTGGCTAATATGGTAATCCTTCTACCTTTGATGACTAATCTTGTCCTTTGTTTACAAAGCCCAGTGGGTCTGCACTCTGGCAGGTTTACAGGAGAGAAAGAAGAAGAGGACCTTGATTTAGCCTAATTTTCACAGACACTTCTCTGGATTCACAGTTTCCCAGGAAGTCAGTGGGGGCTTCTGTGGCAGGAGGTGTCACGTGTCCAGGAAGAGAATCATGGTAGCTGTTGATTTCTTTCTAAACTATTTGATAGAAATAAAGTTAGTTTCAGCTCTAGTCCCCTAGTCTCAATGACTTTCATTGATTGGAAACAGAAAATGACTAAGGGTGCTTAAACCACTAACAAATGGAGGGTTTAGTAATTGTCTTTATGAAGGTGAATACGTGAGCAGCATCCAGAGCAGTTTTCTCTGCAGATCAGAAGGGGACTCAGTGAAAGTCAACACCAGATTATGTGGTATGATTTACAAGTAGGGAAAAGCCCCCACTGGCTGAATGCCCTGCCCTGATTGGTGTTTAAAATCTTATCATTTCTTTAAGCTTCTCATCACTTTGAGGGAAAATAACATCATCCTCATCCTCATCCTCATCCTCATCACTGGGAGCAGTAGCGGTAGAATCAACAGCAGTGCCAGCTTCCATGATAGAGTATTAACTATGTGCCAGGAAGTGAGCTAAGAGCTTTACTTGAATTCTCTAATCTAATCCTTGAGACAACCCAATGAGGAGGTATTTTTATTACTTCCATTTTACAGATGAAAAAATCCAGGATTTAGAGAGGTTAAATGCCTTATGAACTCACGTAGTTAATTACCATCAGAGTTAGGACCTGAACCGAACCTAACCATTGCCTTTGCCCTGATTCATGAGTCAGAATTATCATGCAACAAATGTTATTTTATTCTCACATGAACTACCGAGCCATGCATTTCTGGGATATCTACCTTTAAACAGAGAATTCTTATGGACACAACATACTCACACAAAGATCAGTCCATAGCTGACATGTACTCAACTCTGGAATTCACATTTTAAAGGACCTCTTGATTTAAGTTAAAAAAATAAAATTTTATGCACTCAAGTTAATAGAAGCTGTCAAACTTTCACATAGAAGCATATTCAGATTGTTCTGTTATAAATTGGTCCACAGAATAAAGTAGATGGCAATTTTCTGTATTAGTGCTATTTATACAACAGGGTTACTTGTAGATAACACCATACAGTGTGCTTGTCACCATGGAAAGTATTTTGAATGAAAGTATGCAGGGTTTTGGGGTGATCCATATGAAGAGACAGACTAATCAACTAATCTAATAAATAATGTAAAATTATGGCAGGGTCACATAAGAGAGGCACTTTATTAACAGAACTAACTATGAGATGTGACCTAGATCTGAGGTCTCAGAGATGAGAAGCAACTAAAAAGAAGTTTTGGGGGTAAGGATTGGGAAAAGAGCAGTCCAAACCAAGCAAAGAGCATGTGCAAATGCCCTGTGGTGGGAGGGAGGCAGTCTAGTACATTAGGAGGAAGTGTAGGGGCCACTGAATCAGGGGCCTATGCTGTGAGATGGGGACCATGCAGGGACCTATAGGCCATACCAAGGGCTTTCTTTGGTTTTGTTTCAGTTTGCTATTAAAGAAGCCAATGACACTTTTAAGCAGGAGAATATGATACGATCTTCAGAAAGATTTCTTTTGGCTACAGTAAGGAAATGAATGGAGATGGGGAAGATGAGGGGCACAGGCTATTCCAGTGGTCCAAGTGAGAGATGGTGGTCACTTGGACGTAGATGGTGGCGGTGGAGATGATGGCAGGAGATTGAAATAGAAAAAAATGTCAGCAGGACTACTGTGTCCAAGCCCACCATGCTTGACTGAGTGACCTTGAGAAAATGCTTAACCTCTCTGAGTCACTATTCCACCTCTGTAGAGATTGGAAACAATAGTATCTACTTCAAGGTTATCATGAATTTACATGTGTACCTGGCACATAGTAAGTGCTAAGTAAGTGTTAGCTATTTTAGTATTAGTTGTAGAAGAAGTCATTATAGTAGTAATGGTCATATTACCAAATTTAGGAGGAAGGAGAGTTAACTGAAATGAAACCATTTTCAATAACTGGATACATATAAGTAGAATTCCTGGGTCAAAAAGATAGGACTAAAAATAATTAACCCTAAATATATATTTTTGTAACTTCCCTTTGTAAGTCCTTTGTAAAGCCTGTGTTAGAGACTAAAAAAAAGTTAATTTATTTTTCACATTTTAGTCTTCCCAAGGTGCTGCTTCATTGATCCAAATAATGATGCTACAAACAGGTACATACTAAGTTAAAGCAAGGAAAAAATTTCTAACGGTTCTCTGAATTCTCTGAATAGAAATAAAGGAAGCTCTCTGAGAGGTAGGGACTTTCCTAGCGGGGAAGATATTTAAGAGAGCCTGGAGACTGCTCAGAGCTGCTGGAAAAGGATTATAAATCAGACAAGGATGAGTGAGCTTCTTACTTTTCAAAGTGTCCTCCACAGACCAGTAGCGTGAGTGTCACACGAGAGCTTATTAGACCTGCAGAATTTGGGGTCCAGCTCAGAGTTCCTGAATAAGAGTGTGCATTTCAGCAGGACTCCCAGGAGATTTGTGGGTACATTAAAGTGTGAGGAACACCAGACTAAATAACTTCTGTAGTTCCTTTTTAATTGGAATGATCCTGTGAGCCCAGGTATGATCCCTAGAGCAGGGAACTTGGACGTGGCATGAGGACAGTGGAGGAGGTCCTGCTGAGCTGGCAGGGCTTGTAGGGTTTTTCAAACTTCTCCACTCATTTCTGCACCAAGTTCTCAGCAGTGCCTGCGGTGATACAGGAAGAAGTGAGTGTTGTTTCTTACAGAGTGAATTTTGAACTGTTGAGTCTCCGAGTGGAAGACACCCAGGGATTATCTGGTTTACAGCTTTATTTTATGCAGAAATCACTGAAAGTCAGAAAGAGGTAGTGACTTGCCCAGGTTAAAATGCAAATTGATAGTTTCTTTATATTTCAATTTCTAACCAAGTTTGTTCTCTCCCTAGCTTGCGATCTCTCTGCCTCTCCATCTCTTTCTCCCCATCCCCACCTCTAACACACACACACACACACACACACACACACACACACACACACAATTCTTAAGTCAATCTGCTTTTTAGATAAATCTGATGGCTGTCCTCAGGGTCAAACACCAAACCCAAGGAGGGGTGGTATTGTAAATACGTCAGAAATAATCTTTTCCAGGTTTAGCAAAGCAGGCTGTGAAGAGCAGTATGAACAGCAGTTGAAGTGGAAAGGAATATAAACTAAGAATGCCAGCACTTTTCAGCATAATATATGCTCTTCTTTAGTTCGCCCTCAGACTCTCCAGCTGAGGTTTGTCATTGGTTTCAATAAAGAGTCTAGCATCATGATTTAGACCAGAGAAGAAAACGGGGAAGAGTCAAGTAGCAGTTCTAATCCCAGCAGTCAGAGGACCTGTATATAAACGCCACTTCCACCATCTAAGGAATGTTTAGCATAATGGGTGGGTCCTTCGCCAAGTTATTTTATATGGATGTACTTCCGTGTCCTTATGCGGAAAATTTGGGTTCTTCTTCTTTTTTTTTTTTTTTTTGGCGGTATGCGGGCCTCTCACTGCTGTGGCCTCTCCCGCCGCGGAGCACAGGCTCCGGACGCGCAGGCTCAGTGGCCATGGCCCACGGGCCTAGCCGCTCCATGGCACGTGGAATCTTCCCGGACTTGGGCACGAACCCGTGTCCCCTGCATCGGCAGGCGGACTGTCAACCACTGTGCCACCAGGGAAGCCCTGGGTTATGCTTATATCACTTATTCACAGGGTTTTTGTGAGTTCCAATAATACTTTAGGAAAATACTTTGTGGCTTCCAAGAGATTTTGTAGTTTCTTTTTTAAACTGTCAGTCTTCTCAATAAAGACATTAAGATGAATAACAGCAGGGCACTCTTACTTACTATTCTACTTTCATGGCTAGGACAGTGCTGCCACGTAAAAGCATAAAGAGCACTAAATCAAGCTTGGTTAAATGGATAGGTATATACATGAAGGAAGGAAGAAAGCTGGATGGACAGCAGGTTGACAGCTTGTGTGGCATTAAAGTCTTATTTGTGATAATCAGGTTTTCTACAAGTTTCTTTCTGGTCTTCTGGTCTGATGTTTCTTTCATAGGTTTTGCTATTTCATTGATGATACTAAACTGGTCAGGAAGACCTAGGTTTAATTTTGCTGCTTGAATCTATACTACCTTGGGCAAGTTACATACCCTATCTAAACATCAATTTTGTCATCAGTAAAATGGGATTAATAATTCCTAACTCGTTAGCATTGTTGTGAGGGTTAAATGGCAAAATGGATATAAATAGTTAAGCGTAGTGTTTGGTATACAGTAAGCATTCCATAAATGCTATTTTCCTGCACTAACAGTTCAAGGAGTTTGATCTACTAATAAAAAGATTTGATTGATGGCCATTATACTGGTACCCAGGAGGCATCCAATAAGTGGTTTGAAGTAGAATGCATAACTATAATATTGATTTTTGTCTTCAATCACATTTTAGTTGAAGGCAGTTTATAAGTCTGTGCTGTTGTTTTACATGATTGAATTTTTTAGTCTTTTATGTTAACATGTTGATTCAACTTCTGCCTTTTGAAATTATTGAGTTTTTTTCTTTGGTCTGATCTATGATTCATTTTTATAAATGTATGAAAACTTAAAAAGGAGGTGTATTTTTGATATGAAAAAATCTGATCTGTATTAATTTCCTCTTATTGACTACATGAGGTAATTTTCTTTGATGGAGAGCACTAGTAATGCTGTAGAAGCAAATAAATAAACAAACACAACTTGTTTAGTTGTAGCCTATTCTGTAATTCACAAAATTAAAGGTAATTCACAGACCTAAACAGCCTAGCCTCAAGCAGGAAAGGAACCAGGTTAACTCTGAAGAGCCAAGGAGTAGATGCTCATGAACAGCACCTTTGGGACACTGTTGTCTGATGCTTAATTCCAGCTATATTCTCTATCTCTGCTTAAGAATCACATTCCCCAAAGAAAGAATGAGATTGGCTTAGCTTACATTTCTTGCCTAATTCTGTGAATTACAGAGGTAGTCCAGTGCCCCATTCAGAAATGGGAGGAGGGAACCAGACAGGCAGTAAGGACAGAGGTCCACGACGTGATCTGTGAAGGTCACATCTTTATATCTTCATCTCCCTGTTTCTCTTTGATCTGCCAGATTAAGCCATGGGTGTATTTAGGACTCAGAAAAATGAGAACATGGTTAGCTACAAAAGAGAACGTGGCTGGGCTTGGGTATTCTCTTTCCGTAGATTTGTTTGTCTACATAGAAAGAGTGTTACGGCTCCACTCTTAAAATTACTCTTACCACGACCACCACCAGGATTTACTGAGTAATTTATTCAGGTATTAATATTTAAACTATTTATCAAACACTATGCTAGGTATAATTCTGCCCCCATGGACCTTAGAATCTGGTGGCAGGACAGCCATTTAATGAAATAAACACTTAAATTTTGATGTATGGTGACAATTGGAATAAGTGCGCTGAAAAGAGAAATACACTGGGCATAGAAAGCATGTAATATGGAGACTTGGTCTTATCTGGCAGGACAAAAAATGTCTCTGAAGAGGTAAGGATATTGGAGGATGTGTAGGAATTAACCAGGTGAAGGGAGCTCAGGGATAAAATTTTAGGCACAGATGAGCATGAAAAGAATCCATGCCTAGTGGAAGCATGATTTATTTGAGAAACCACATGAAGGGTCATGTGCCTGGAATGCGGAGAGCAAATGAAAGTTGTGTATGAAAACATCCTGGGGCGTGTGGTGCAGTCAAGTGGGACTTACTGGGTCATTTTAAGGGTTCTGGTGTTTAGCCTAAGACAATGAGAAGCTGTTGGATCATAAGCATGGGAGCGACATGACCAAGGTTACATTTGGAAACAGTACCTCCAGTTGCTGTATGAATAGTTTGAGGTGTTAGGAGTGGTTGTAGGGTGTATCAGGAAACAATTGTAGGAGTCAGTGAGATGAATGAGGAGGGCTTACACTAGGTTTGTGGAGTAGAGATAAAGAGAATTAGATTTGGAGGATATTTAAGGAGTAAAACAGACATACCTGGCGGTTTGGATACAGTGTGTGTAGGAGAGGAGAGTGTCCACTATGATTCCTAGGTTTGGGCTGGTGTAACTGAATGGAGGGCAATCTATTAAATTATACCAGCCCAAATACAGGTCTATTCATATTCATAAAGAACATGAGAATAGGTCTGAATTCAGGGGGGAAATTATGTTTAATTTTAAGCATGTTGGCTTTGATAAATCTTGATGACAGCTATGTGTAAAAATCCAGAAGTAGTTGAATAGAGGTAAGTAGAACTCATAAAGAAGATCTTGGCTACAGATGTAAATGTGTGAGACTTTGTTTGTAGAGGATAATTAAAGCTGTTGATGTGGGTGAGGTTGCCTAGGGAAAGACTGCAGATGAGAACGGATACAGATTGGCGCATTGAGAAATTCCAACATTTAATAGCAAGATAGAATATGAACCTCGCCCAAGAGTCTAAGAGATCCTCTAAGAAGTCAAGACACAATCATTCTCGACTCTGTGAAAGTGTATAATCATAGTGGTGGTGGGTGTGTATTGCACTGAATCTTAGGAGTCAGAGGGAAGTAAGGAAATGGGGACTTATTAACAGGCAGCAATTGGAGAAGTTATTTTGAGAAGTTTGGCTATGAAGGGGAAGAAGAGTGATGAGATTGAGACTAGAGGATAATTTTGAGTTCTGGTAATTATTACAATTTTTAATGGAAGAGACTTATTTAAAAGCCAAAAGGATCCCTTTGAAAGAAAGGGAAAAATGGAAGAAAGATGAAAGAGAGAGAACATGAAAAGAGCAAAGGAACACTGTGTGTGTGCAAGATTCCTGACTAGGTGGGAAAGGGGACATACACCTTATAGTTGGGAGAATTGACCTAGACTAAGGGGAAAAGACAGCTCCTGTAATGTGAGAGAAGGGAAGATGGTTTCTAGATTTTGTAGCAGAAAGTAGAGGGCCTCCAGCCAGTGTCTAGTGGCTTCTAGTTTCTTTGTGAAGTACAAAGAAATGATTGCTGCTGAGAGTCATCAAAGAGATGACAGGCAGAGGGAGTTGAAGTGGAGGAAGGGTCAGAGGTCAGGTGGAAGTTTGGGGAGGGTGGAGGACAACTCAGTTAGGCTTATCAGCAAGTAGGAAACTAAGTTAATCAGTAAAAGTTGTATGGTTGCTTGGTTAATGAAGGCCCACTTTAGGCTGGTCAATCAGTCAGTCAACACAGATTGGTTGAGCCAGACATTGTTCTGGCCTCAGGATATAATAGTGAGTGAGAGGGAAGACTCTCCTATTGAGGAATCTACTCGTTAGTGACAAGGTGGAGAGTGATGTAGGCTTCTTAGCTCCACAAGAGAACTAGTGTTTCTTTAAAGCATGGATGTCTTACTAAACTACTCTTCCTTACACTATGATTTTAACCAATCATACTTGACTGTCAGATTATAGTCATAGAGACAGTAGATAAAGTTTTACAAATGAAGATAGAGATTTGTCTGAAAAGTGTAATAAAAAAAGCAGAGAAACAACGGAGTTTGAATATCATTGAGTATTTTAAATAATTGATCATGGAGACTAAAATAATAAGAGAAATAAATAGAAAAAAGGGGATTAATGAAGAATTAATGAACTGGTTGTTGCATTGGGAAGAGTTGAAGATGCAAACTGGAAAAACAGGAAATTATGGCTTGAATGGGATTCATAAATATGTGATTTTGGAAAGAGAATAGTTATGGTTAAAGGAAAAATCTAGAGTATGGTGCAAGACAGATTGTCTCAGATGGAGTGGAGGGGGTCACTAGAGGTGAGATGGAGATGGTCGTGAAATAGAATGGCCAGGGTGTTGAATGGATTTATACATGTAGAGGTGAAACACCCAACATGATGATGGACTTTGTAGAGAGGAATACTCTCAACCAGGTACCAAAGTCTTTGAGGAATGAAAGATATGCCTGGGATATCAGTTATAACCACAAAGAGTAGGGAGAAAGAATGGTGTATGTGATTGCTTTGTTCTCAGCTGGGCTTTTTTTTCCTTCTAAGAGTGTCAGTCATTCCTAGCATTTTATATAGTTTATTCTTCAAAATATTTCCATTAGTGTCATCCCATTTGGCACATAGGGAAAGTGATGCTCAGAGAGTTTGTTACTTTAAGCTACAGATTTAATAATTGGTAGAACTGAGGCGAGAACCCAGGTCTGTCTGGTCGGAATTTTTTGAAAATTCAGTTTTTAGTTTTTCAGTTGAGGAAGTAGTAGTTTTTGAATTGTCCTATTGGCTATTCATGGAGAGACAATGCAATAGAAACATTCCAAGCAGGTCCATGCAGAGTGGACCCCAGGTAAAGCATATCAGGAAACATGGAAGCTCTTCTCTTCTGCCACAAGGCTCCTGACTAGCAGTTTGAGATGTGTGGCCTCTGAGATGACTGAGTGTGGTCACACCCACTGGAAGGAAACATAGACTGTGGTGGTACTCTGACAGATTCTTGTCTAGAAGGCAGAACATACTGCTGGAAGAAGACAGCAGCAAGTTGAAGTGTCACCAAGTGACTGGTGTAAGGGTGCCGGTATGCAGTAGTAAGTTGTACCCAACTATGGAAATGATGGAGCAGCCGTTCTTGCAGTTCAGGCAGAAAGGCATGCAATAGGGAAACTAGCCATCACAGAGCTGTCATTCAGACAGAGCTGTCATTCTGCTGTCATTCAGACAGAACTGTCATTCAGACTCTGGTTATATTAATCTAATGGCTAAGTTACATCCCAGTCCTAGAGGTGCTGCAGCACCAGACTGATAACCCAGTCAGAGGAGGCAGGAATAGAGAAACTAGACAACATTTACTGGCAGAGGCACAAAACGGCATAATAAGAGTAGCAGCAAGGGAAACCTGATGTCCCTCTGTCTGTCTATCAATCCATCTATGCATCTGGTAAACACTGGCTAGTGCCTACCAAGTGCAAGGCCTTGTGCTGCATAGTGAGGATAGAAAGATGAAGTAAGACTGTTGGGTTTCCCCACCTGATACTCCCTCCTGCATCGCCAGAAGATTTTCAGCTCTTTGATTCCTTCTAATTTACTACAAGTAAGGAAAAGATAGACTTGGACCCTGCAGACAAATAAAGCTCCATATACCACCAAATGAGTTCCCCCATATTGGCACGTTTAAAATATGAGTGAGAAACACATATCTGGATGATCAAGATGCAATTTATAGTAGGTTTCAGGGACCAAGCCTGATGACAATGCCACAAATCAGCAACAAAAATGTAACATTTGACTCTAAGTCTTAACATAAGAACTGCATATAAACAATTTACCTTTCCCAGGGAAACCCTTCTGATAAAGCCCAGAATACAAATATGTGTCCCTTCCCCTTAACCCTTTAGAAGCTTTGCCTTTGTTTATGCCCAGCTCATCATACAGCAGCTGCCTTCATTACCATCTCATTTTTTACTGATGGGAAGTGTTGCCATGGTGATCCTAGAATATAAGCCTGAAAATACAGACCGTCATGAACTTATCCTAAGTTAGAGGCAGTGGATCAGTAAAGAGTGGTAAATCCTTCTCCTCTATTCCTCATGTATGAGCTTCTTCAATGAAGAGGTATTGGAGTTACTGGAGAGGAGCCCTTAGCAGCAAATGGGATGGATGCAGGCCCTCACATAGCTATTTCATGAAGATTCACAGGTTAGCAAAGACATAGCCCAGTTCCTTGAAGAACAGACAGTCTTGTGCTCTTCTCTACTGCATAGGCTATAGTACCCCAAGTGTCACGAGTATGCATCACTGTTAACAACTGGAACTGGGAGTACATGGATGGCTTCCTGTAAACACTTTACTGACTCTGAATATCTCAGATTCATGATCTATTGAGAATAGTTAATAGTTAGTAGGTTAATAGTTAATAGGTTAATAGTTAATAGGGTGTTTGTATCAAGATCAAGGACCATTAGAGCAGAAGAACCCTTAGATATAATCTAAAATGAATTTTTCACTTGTCGATGAGGAAACAGGCCTAGAGATGAGAAGAGCCCCTTTAAGGCACCCAGTAATTAAGAGGCAAGTTGATTAATCTATTGTAGAATGGGAAACATTTTTTTTTTCTTTCTCTTTTTCTGATATTCTCTTCCACTAAATTCTTCTTCAACCAAAGGCTTTCAGAGAACAAACCTTTTCTTCCTTGGTGGGAAGAAAGTTCATGGAGATAAAAATAAATCCAGAGATCCCTCTCAACATTAAGATTGATTTAGTCATTTAAAGCTACTGACCTGAGCCTCCTAATAGAGCCTGGCTCACTTTGAAGTTATTACTAATGGACCTGAACCCTTGAGGAGATAAGCAGTATCATTGCTCAGAGCAGGCTTCTCAATACATGTCCCAGTCAAGCTGACAGCAAGACTCTTTTATCTCTGGCTTCTTAGTCTCCAAACCCATTAGCACAGGCATCCTTTGATATATTTCTCTCTGTCCCTTCTAGAGCCCAATTGCTATTTGTAATAAGTCTTGGTGACCTCTCACCGTAGGATGATATCAGAGTATTACTATTAAACTTGGTTACAATGTAAACTAAAACATGTGGGTCTCCTGGAGACATTGGCAAATCTTGGTAGAAATGTATATCTATTTTATTAATATTAAGGGTGGTTTGGAACTTTGTATTGCCTTTTCACCCACTGTCAAAGGCTGATGATCTTAAGAGCTTTCTGCTTGAGAAGAGACATGATAAGGATTATAATGAGATTTGGGATAGAGGCCAAAGGTCTTAGAAACAAATGCTGATTTTCTGTTGATGGAGAAGTTATTTTAACCTCTCTCAGCCTCAGTCTCCTCATCTATGCATCAAGCTCAGAATTGCATATCCTGTTAGGATTGTTGTAAGGAAATGACGAGAAAATGTAAGAGTTAGAGGTTATCACCATCTCCAGTCTTTACTCTGCACCCTGTGTGCTGGGACAGTGTGGAGAAAGATATGAGGTGTTTCTTTACTCTTGAGGGGCAGTTTAGCTCAGATTGCTTCTTCAAAGGGATTTCATATCCATCAGTTCACTTAATGTTGCCACTAATGATGAGAGGTGAACTTGAGAGAGAGAACTGACATGTTCATCACCATGCAGAGTTGGGATTCCAGAGTTTTAGTCCTGGCTGGGTTTTAAAGTAGCCAATCTGATCTTGAGGAAGTGATCTTCATAAACTGCAGAAAGAATCCTGTCCTTCCCCAGCTTGAAATCCTCCATTAGCCTCCCTTTGCTGTTAGAATAAATCCCAACATCTTCAGCTTGTTCTACAAGGTCCTGTACCATTTGGCCTCTCCCCACTTCTACCTCATCTTTCTCCTTTCTCATTCTTATTTAATTCATTTCAACAACAAAAGACTTCTTTTAGTTCCTCCAGCATGCCTTCCTTTCCTGCCTCAGGGTCTTTCCCTGTGCAGCTACTTCAACCTCTAATGTTCTTTCCCCTGGAGCCTTGCAAAGCTGCCTCTTTCTCCTCTTTCAGTTCTCGGCTTAAATGTCCCTTGCTCAGAGATTTTCCCTGAACACCCTTCCTAAAAGCAAGTGTACCATATTATTTTGTGTTACAGTCTTTGGTTTCTTACCTTCACAGCAATCTCAGTTTGTATTGCTTTTGTAATAATCACTTTCTTCTGTCGTGTTTACTTGATTTATCTTCTTTGGTCTGTCTCCTCTTTTGGGATGTAAGCTTCATGAAAGTAGGAACTACATTCCATTTATGGCTGTGTTTCCAGCATCTAGCACAATGACTAGCACCTAGCAAGCACTCAATAAAATTTGCTCCATGACCAAATGAGTGAATCGATATGTCACTCTCTGAGTTTTAGATTCATGATAGATGGGAATATGCTCTAACAGCACCTCTCCTAGTTATTCTCTCAGCTACAGATATGAGAGGAGGTTGGCTCTTCCCTTCTATGGCTACCGCTTCCTGGTCTCGATCAGACAGACTTCTTCTTTGGTTTTTCTTTTACATTTTTCCTCTGCTTGCTTGAGCCATATGTTCAGTTTGGCATACAGGATTTACTAAACCACAAGTTTTGGTGATGAGAGCACAAGACTGGAAGTCAGGAAATCTGAATTGTAGACTTAGATAGGCTTCTGCTTACAATATGATATTGGATAAGTTAGATGCCCTACTTTTGCACTTCAGTTTCTCCTATGGTTATAATGAGGAGATTGGACTAGATGAGCCAAAAAGATCTTTTCCACCTGGAGCATTATCTAACCTAGATTGTTGACTTCCCTTCCATCAGTTCATCTGGACAGCCTCACAAGGCAATTACTTTTAAAATAGCAGTTGGTCATCTTGAGTCACGTCTGGGTATACTGTTTAAAACTAGAATTCCTGTTAATCAGTTTACAGTCATACTATAAACTTTACAATCCCTGAGGAGAAACCAAGCTTCAAAATGTCTTGCCAAAATAGTCTCTGCTCTTGATGCGTGCTGGGTCCTTTCAGGAGTACATTAGGAGACAAGAGTGCTGGCAAAACAGAAGGGAACAGTATTATGTCCTCACGTTCTTCTCCATCTGCTCTGTTCTGTAGGTCTGCCAGAATTTTCCCAGCATGACTCCTCCAAATTTCCCATTTCATCCCAGATTACACACACATCAGCCCTGGCAGGAAGGTCCTCATTTAGAGCCAGTTTTGGAAATAGTGGAAATGTTTGACATAGATTCAGTTTTTAGTACTCATTACCCTGCATGCAGTGGCAGAACAGGGAGGGTACGGTCTTGTGGTTAAGAGATGAGACTATGGAACCAGGAGCCTGGATTTGAATTCAGTAAGACTTGCGATAATGACTTAACCATTCTAAGATAAGGTACCTTGTCTATGAGAGAAGCATAATAATAGTAAGAAGGTCATAAATTGTTGCCAGGGTTAAGTCAAATAATCATGTAAAATACTTTGCGTATCTCTGGCCCATGGTAAGCAATCAAGATGCATAACTTAGAGTTTTTCGTTTTGTTTTCAAATTTCAGTCATTTATTTAAAGATTTTAACAACTCCCAAGTGATGCATATGGTTTGAAATAAAGTTATCTACAATGAGTAAAGTCATTTTTTTGGAGAGTTACAAGTACAAAGAGTGATAAAGTCACTGCAAATTGGAAAACTTCCATGGACACTAGCATACACTAAATAAATAGTGTATGTAAGTCAATACATAAAAGGATTAGTTCATTTATTACTTATTTAGTTAAAACAGCTTAATGAAAATGGCCATGTCATCTTTCCTAATTATAAGAAAAATTCATACTCACTGCAAACTTTTCAATTATGAAAATGAAAATAATTATCGTTCATTTTTTCCTCTACCCAGATATAACTTCTACTCATATTTTAGTTATGCATCCATAAAAAGCAGTCATTACCTGCAATTTTTATTTCTTGAGTAAAAACTGGAGGATTCTAATCTAGATCAGAGTCTTAGTTTTGCCTATTTCTGGTATATTCACCTTCTGTGTCATCATCTGTAAAGTTGATGTTTGGACTGTGATCTTTAATATCCCTTCCAGCTCTAGAATACTAAAGTGAATACAAAAAGGCATACTTGACATTATAAGAAGATAAACAATAGACATTTTACTTTTTGAAATCATCTAAGAACTCTTGAGCACTGGTCACCACATATTATACAAAAATAGCTACGACTTTCTCAGTTACAATGCAGAAGTCAGAAAGCGAGTATGCGGTAAAACTATGAAGTAGGTGGCATTTTGGGGAAATGCAGACCTTCCCAGTCTTCATCGGTCCTGAGATGTCTCTCCTGCACATCCTAGCCTTCTTCTCATGCTCTCCTTTTCCCTCCTCTTACTTGCCTGGATCTCAGAATTATATGCCTTATATCTAACTGTAAAATGACAGCTCTTGTTTCCTATTAAATAAATTTCATGCTCTGAGAAGTGAGGAGGGGGCACATTTCAATGAAGTTTTGTGACTGGACCATGCTTCCCAGGATCCTGATATAAATCCAGATAGGTGGCTATCATTTTTTTCATATTTGACAGATCAGAGTATTATGACACACACACCCCCCTTACACCAGTGATATGACCAGTTCTTTAACCTTCACACGTAACTGGTTCTGGCTTCAGCCACTGACCAATAATACAGCTCATTGTCAAGGATGCTTAGAAATTCTCTCTCACACTTAAATAAACTATCTTAGAATTGTCCTAACTCTTAACATTCTCATTTTACTAATGGATAGATGGAGGCCCAGAGAGATGACATGGTTCACTTTATGTCTCCACAGTGAATAAGTGACAAAGCTTTTCGTAATAATACCTGAAATATCATTGCATGATACATTCCTTGGGGTATTGCTGCTTTTTCATTATCTGTTTTTGTTTTTAATAAAAGCCTGTTATGAAATTTGCATTTCTTAGGATAAGGAGCATGCTAAATTGGAAGTATTAATTCTTCATTCAGGTTTGTTGAGAATCAGTTGTTACTGAGGTCACACCAGGACCCAGCAAAATGCCTGAGGCACAAGAGGCACCAGAAAGTGAGGGAAGGGATGCAGAGCATAGACTGGAGTAGAGCACTAGCCCTGGGTTTGGCAAGATAGGATTTGTTGGTGACTCTGATTACAGTAGCTTCTGTGTGACGGTGGAAGGAAAACCTGCCCAAAGTGGGGTAAAAAGAGAATAGGGCGTGAGGGAATGAAAGGATACTAATATTTCATAGAATTTTCCCCTAAGGTGAGTAGAGAAACGCAATAGCTGGAGAGACACATGAGGGCAGTGGAGGGATCTTTCAAAATATAGAAGAAATCGCAGCATATTTGTGTGCTGTTGGGAATGAGCCCATATTTAGGGGGAAATTGATGGTGAGGAGAAAGAAATGTTGATCACAAGGGCAAAGTCTTGGGTCTGTGATAGGGGATGTGATCTAGTGCACAAATGGAGGGTTTGGTTTTATACAGGTGTGAAAACAGTGTTTATGGGTTAAGAAGCAGGTAGCTTGAGAGATTTGGTGGTGGAAAGATGCAATGGTTCTCTTTTGGTTGCTTTGATTTTCTCAATGAAATATTTAAAAAGTAAGTCTAAAGCTGAGTGCGAGGAAAGGGAGAGAGTGCTGAAGGTTTCAGAAGAGGTGAAAACATGTGAACATCCATCTCTGAAGTTGGAAGAGTGGGTTAGTTAGGGGGATAGAGTGAAATTGCTGGGTAGTATTTCAGGCCCACTTGAGTATATTGGTCATAAATCTAAAGAGAGACAAGTTAGACCTTTAGTGAGTTTTTCTCCAGCCCCCTTCAGCTGCTTGAGTGTTGTTGCAAAATAGGGGGAGGACTGAGTTAAACTAAAGTTGGGGTTTTGCCAAACTAGGGTGAAGGAGGAGAGAAGAGTCAGGGATTTGGGGATGATATAAAAGGAGTGGCTGTAGAGACTGATCATTGAACTGGAGAAAAAGAAGGGACTGAGGACATGAGACAGATAATGAACAATGAAAAGTGGTGGGTCCAGTGGGCTGGAGGTCCTGATGTGAAGGTCAATGATTTGTAGAGGAGAAGAAGGGAGGGTACAAAATTAACTTAGTTGCAAAACTAAGAGCAGATGTTTGAAAAACTGTTTCACAAGCAATGCAATTATTAGTAACCACAAGGTCTAGTGTATGGCCACGGTATTGGGTGGCTGAGGGGGTGAAGGAGAAAACAGGAGGTGAGGTAGTAAAGGGTGGAGAAGCCCAGGGGTTGGATGATGACCATGACATTGGTGTGGAGGAGGTCAAGACTGCAAACATAGTAGTAGACTAGAGGAGGTGAATAGTAGGGATATGGCAGCGAGAGAGTAGTATAGAAAGGGTGCAGAGTGAGACAGCAAATTTGAGATTAGGTCTTCAGTGACTAAGGAAGCTAAGGAGAGTGGCACGTGACTGCAATGAGGCAGGATAATCGCTGGTAGAGCTTGATGGCAGGTGCTTCAAAAATGGCAGGATTTTTGAAAGAAGAAGAAGGAAATAATTGACTATAAATGATGGTGAGGAACATGCAAGGTGCCCAACCTCACCTCCAGGCTTTGTGCAGTGTGGAAGGAAAAACAACGTTTACTTGAGAGGCCTGCAGGGGAAGCAGTTCCCCAGGAAGGAGCCTGGTTGCATAATGAGCACACAGTTCACTGTGTGATGGAGAAGCTAAAAAGAAGTTTGAAGAACCAGGGGATTTTTCTGGTACAGACCGTAAGTTCGAGAGCACTTAGTGGAAGAGCTGAGTTGGGTGGTGTTGGTGAATAATGACTGTGAAATCATACTAGAGGATGCCCATAGCTCATCTGAGTAATGATTGGTGGTCTAGAGTAGTACTTCTCAAACTTTGAGGTACCTACAGATCTCCTTGGGATATTGTGAAAATTCAGATTCAGTAGGTCTTAGGGAGAGGAGGAGGCAGGGGGCTGAGATTCTGCATTTCTAATGTGTGCCAAGGTGATGCTGAGACGGCTGATGTGAGTATCACACTTTGAGGAGCAAGGCTCCATAGGCTTGCACTAGTGTGAAAGTATCAAGGTTGGGACAGGATGTCAAAGATGCATTTGATCGAGGATGTCTGGAGCTCTGGAGCCTCCTTCATTACAGAAATATTTAATAGTTGCCACCATTTTTGGAAGATCGGTTGTCACACCTTCGATCCTCCTCTTTCCTTCTCTGAATCACCTGTGTTTAATACACATTTGCTCTACTAAGTGTATTGTCTTTGTTTCCTATGTGTGTGTGCATTATTGCAACAGGCTCATTTGGTCCTTAGAGCCAGAAACTGTGGGGAAGAGTGCAACTTTTTTGGATCATGAGTCGTAACACCTGCTTTTAATTCTCATTTCTATCATTAACTAGCTTTGAAAAACAGTGGAAAAAATCATTTACCTTTCTGATCATTTTTTTATATGAAGTGGGGGTAATCATACCTAGCTTCCTTTTATGAAATTCAAATGAGATACTTGATATAAAAAGTCTTGAAACCTGCAAAACAATATAATAATATGATATTGCTTGTTGCAGGGCTAGTATTTCTTTGGTACATATCAGCATGGCATCTGGCAGGCACTGGTCTGATTGACCAGTGTCCATTGCCATATCAGTGTTTAAATATTTTTAATAGAACCCCTGAATATTATGTTTCATGATTGTTATTATATATTCTGTATCTTTTTACAGTGCTAAGCAGGAAAATGGGCATGGAATAGTTGTTGAATTAAGGAGTTCATGTAATAAGGTGGGTAGAATATATGAACATCTACCCCAGGACACACTGAGTGAAAATGAAGGTAATTTCAAGTCGGTGGAATGAGTTATTTCTAAGGACAGTTACGTCACTTTTGCCAGGAAGCATGAAGATGTCAGTTTGTTCCCTTAACAAATTTTAAAGTGCCCTTACCACAATTTCTTATGTTGTCTTCCTCTTGAGATTATACCTTTCACGTTGCTGTTCACTGATGGTTGATTCATGCAGGTGTACTCAGCTAAGGGAACAATGCTAAGCACAGCCAAGCTACGATTTTTTTTTTGAATTTTTGAATTTTATTTTATTTTTTTATACAGCAGGTTCTTATTAGTCATCCATTTTATACACATAACTGTATACATATCAATCCCAATCTCCCAATTCATCCCACCCCACCACCCCCTCCCCCTATGCTTTCCCCCCTTGGTGTCCATACATTTGTTCTCTACATCTGTGTCTCACTTTCTGCCCTGCAAACCGGTTCATCTGTACCATTTTTCTAGGTTCCACATATATGCGTTAATATACGATATTTGTTTTTCTATTTCTGACTTACTTCACTCTGTATGACAGTCTCTAGATACATCCACATCTCTACAAATGACCCGATTTCATTCGTTTACAGCCAAGCTATGATTAACCTTACCCATTTTGTTCTGGAACAGAACTCTCTGTTCCAAAATGGATTATGGACACTCAGGTCCAAAGTTCTTCAAAGACCTCCTAGATATGTTAGGAAACTATTTCCTAGGTACATGGGAAAATATTTTTACAAACAGTTTTTTTCTCTGACAGTAAAAATATTTCTATTTAATTGTTTTTTCTTGGAGAGCTTGCTTTAGTGAGGATTGGTTTTCCTAAGTCTCTGGAGATGAAATAAAAAGCAAGGATTTTGGAGTTCAGGTTCTGCCTCCACTTCTTACTAGCAGTGAGATCTTGACCATTACCTAATCTCTGTAAGCCTTGGGCTTCTCACCTATAGGACTGGAATAATTATGGTATCTTCCTCATAGGATTGTTGGAAGTGTTGAGACAATGTGCATGAAGTAAGTAACAGAGTATTAGCCCCAAATAAGTACTAGTTCTTGTTGTTGTTGTTGCTGTCACTATTACTACTACCACTGTAAAAAATCTAGATGAAGGGCTTGATTCCAGAATTTATTAAAAGCTGTCTAAATTCAGTGGTGTAAAACCAAACAACCCAATTAAAATGAGCAAAAGACACTTTATAAGGTATACAGATGGGAAACAAGCATATGAAAGGATGTTCAACATCATTATTCATTAGGGAAATGCAAATCAAAACCACAATAAGATACCACTGTATACCTCTCAGAATGGCTACACTTTTGATACCAATTAACAGTATTACAATAATGACCATAGCAAGTGTTGGCAAGGATGTGGAGCAACTGGGGTTCCCGTACACTGCTGGTGGGAATGCAAATTGTAAAACCACTTTAGAAAAGAATTTGGCACTTTCTTAAAAAGCTAAGCATACCACTACCACATGGCCCAAGGTTGCTTCTCCTAGGTATTTTCCCAAGAGAAATAAAATGCATGTTCATGTAGTGCTTCATATAGAAACATTCATATGTTCATTTATAATAGCCAACACTGGAAAAAATCCAAATTTCCATAATAGTTGAATGAATAAACAAATTATAGTATATCCATACAATGCAATACTACTCAGCAATAAAAATAATTTAATTACTGATACACTCACTGGTACGGATGCATCTCAACATAATTGTGCCAAGTAAAAGAAGTCAGACAAAAAGAGCACTTACTGTATATTACATTTGTATAAAATTCCAGAAATGCAAACTGTAGTGACTGACAACGCATCAGTGGTTGCCTGGGGATAGAGTAAGAAGGGAATGAGGAAAGGCAGGAAAGAGGAATTACAAAGGGACGTGGGGAAATTTTCAAGGGAATGAGTATGTTCATTATCTTGATTGTGTTTATTATAGTGATGGTTTCACAGGTGTATACTTTTGTTTAACTTATCAAATTTTATACTTTAAACATAGTGGTCAACTACACCTTAAAAAAACTATTAACAAAAAAGAACATACAATGGCTCCCACCTCCACTGCCTTTCCTATGCTTTTAAGCTGGAAGGCTCTCCTTAATTTGACCCCATCTTATTGATTAGCCTCATCTATTACTGAACCTCTGCTCACTGAGACCGTTTACTTCACCCCCTCCCCTATAAGGTTCCTGCCTTCCTGACCCTCTGTTCATGATATTTCCCCTATGTAGAAGGCCTACTTCTTTCTTATCCTCTTAAATATACCCCTTTTCTAGAGACCACCCAAAAACCATTTTTTTTCTTTTGTTCATTAATCATACATGCACTGGGTACCTGTTATGACACAGACTTTAGATTAGGAGTTAGGCATCCTTCAGTGACGAAGACAGCCCAGCTCCTGCTCTCATGGGGCTCACAGTCTGCTCAGAGATACAGTCAAGTCAATTGCTGTACAGTTACACATACATTTAATATTTTTGGCCATTCAGCCTTTAAACACCCTTCATGTTATGGGAGAATTCTCCTTTGGGGGTCGTTGGTGGGAAGGGGGACCCATTTCTTCCTAAAAGTGCTAGAACTGCTCCCCACTCCCTGAGTATAGGAATAGGATTTAAGATTGTTAGCTAAGTGCTCCTACCTACTGAGATATTTTGAGAGAGTAAAGCAGAGACGCAAGTACAGTTTGGGTGGTGGCAGAATCAGAAGTTAGTAGCAGCAGAGCAAGCGCCCAGGGGTGCATTTGCCTGTGTCAGGGTCTCAAAGGGACCATGCCTATGGGGAACAATCTGGTTCTTGCCCATCTTCAGATCCTGGTTCTCCAGACTTTTTCTGGAAAGTCTTAGTCTGTTCAGGCTGCCTCTGTGTTTATGTTATTAACAAATAGCACAGACTGGGTGGCTTATAAAGAATAGAAATTTATTTCTCATACTTACAGAGTCTGAAAGTCCAAAATCAGGTGCCAGCATGGTTGGGTTCTGGTGAAGCCCGTCTACCAGGTTTCAGACTGCTGGCTTCTCACTGTGTCTTCATGTGGTGGAAGGGGCTAGGGAGATCTAGGGGGCTTTTTTCTAAGAGCACTAACCCCGTTCATGAGGGCTCCACTCTCATGACTTAAGCATCCACCTCCATCATTTTCTGGTCTACTCAACCTCTCTTAGTTTTAGTTTCCTGGGCACAATGATAGTGCCTACCCCATATGGCTATTGTAAGGTTTCGTTTGGGTAATCCAAGTAAAATGCTTTGCACAGTGCTTGGCAGATCAGGAATTTAGAGTCACTGAAAAATGATACAAGTGGACTTATTTACAGGACAGAAACAGGCTCACAGACTTAGAAAACATAGTTACCAAAGGGGAAGGGCTGGGAGAGGGATAAATTAGGAGGTTGGGATTAACATATACACACTATTATATATAAAGTAGGTAATCAACAAGGACCTACTGTAGAGCACAGGGAACTCTACTCAATAATCTGTAATAACCTATATGGGTAAAGAATCTGGAAAAGAATAGATATATGCATATGTATAACTAAATCACTTTGCTGTACTCCTGAAATGAACACAAAATTATAAATCAACTATACTCCAATGTAAAATAAAAATTAAAAAAAATACGGAATTTAGATTCAACCAAATTCAAACAAAGCATAGGTAAGTAAAGCAAGCTTAGAAAGAGCTTTTTCAGGACAATCAACCATGCTTATCTGGGTCATAATTATGCAGATAGGAACGCTGGACCAAAAGCAACATTGATACAAATATTAAAATGGCCACTTAATTCTGATATCTGTATAGCTCTCAACTGGGTAGAAGTGAATACTGTGAAATGCAAACAGACAGTAAGAAAATGACTTTCACAGCTGAGAAGGGCATGAGAGTTGTGGTAACTGGTTGTGGTGACTGGTAGACTGAAACTCACAGAAAATACAGCTTTGCATAATCGTCTCTTTTACTCTCTTTGTTAACTCATTCTTATCTTGAAACCTGGGATCTGATGGAAATTTGGATAGAAAAAAACAAAAAGTGACTGGGAATTCCCTGGTGGTCCAGTGGTTAGGCCTTGGCGCTTTCACTGCCAGGGCTCAGTTTCAATCCCTGGTTAGGGAACTAAGATCCACAAGCCATGTGGCACAGCCCCCTCCCCCCCCCCAAAAAAAGTGACTGAAACAGTGTTATTTGTGCTCTGAAAACATATTAACTTGGTTGGTCATTTAAGGAAAATAAAGTATGGAAAGGGCTTGTACTCAGAGATGTTATCCATTGTGCAGTGGTGATGCTTTTAAAGCTATCACATAAAACATTCAATGTTTAAGAAATTCAAGAATAATGGAAAATTGCTGTTCCTCTTAATGAACCAGAAGAGACCCTCTGTCACCATGCAACTTATCTTCTTGGCACTTGGATGGACTGGCAGTGTTACCCCTTCATGCTTAATGGCACAGCAGGCATCTGTGTGCAGAAACCTTCCAGTGTCCAAAGGGTGAACAGGGGCAGTGAAGTGAAAGAGTCTTTTATGCAGCAGGTTTTAACTTCAATTGTAGACTTCACTGTTTGCCAGATCCCAACTAGTGCCCCCCTGCGTTAGAATCTCCCTATCTCCAAGCTTCTGCTGAGAAGTTGTACAGCAGCTGACAGCAGTAAGAATAGGAAAGGAACTGGCTGCAGCCTGGAGAAGAGTGCTACTAGAGAAAATCATTAATGCTGAGGTCAGAAAAAGATCTGGAAGTTCAGTGTGATTGGAGTTGCTCAAAGTAGACCGTGGACTCCTCTGGGGAGTCTCTCTTCTTGCCTTTGGTTCTCCCTCCTTTACTCATACGTTCATCCTTTCCTTCATTTCCTCTCCTGCACCCCTGGAGCACTAGGCACTTGAGATATTATTGCAGGATGAGTCAGACTCAATTCATGACACTAAGGAGACCTGGACTGGGAGTTACAAGAGCACCTTCTAATGATTTAGAAAATTTTGAGCAAGGGTTTTTACTTCTTGGTCCTCTAGCTTGATCTCATTATAAATCCAGGAACTAGAGATGGTTTTTAAGGTTTACCTAACTTTTAAAGTTGACTAGTTTTAAAATATTATCACTTATTATGGGCTAGGCATTCAGCTAAGAATGTGATTTGATTCTCATGAAAATGAAACAGGCAAGTATTATTATTGTGTCTCATATTTTACAGATAAGGGAACCAAGGCTTAACAAGGTTAAATAAATTGAAGACAGCAAGCTAGTAAGTGGAAAACTTAGAATGAAGTAGGTGGACAACTTAGGTGAACCCAGGAAGTCTGACTCCACACATCACCTCTGTGGTATATTGCCTTGTTTTTTGAAGCAGTGGGTTTGTTTTACAGCTGCCTTAGCTAGAACTAATTGAAATTGCATAAGTTGCTGTGCTCTGGTGTCAGAATTGCTTGTGTTCTAATGAAAGCTCCATTACGAGTGCCTTTGGGCAAATTACTCAACCCTTCTGAGACTATAGATGCATTAATAACCAATTTTGTACTAGAAAATATTGCCGTAGTAAGCTTTGTTTTACAAATCAATAGCCATTGATTACTTGACTCCCAGAATATCGCTACCTTCCTTATTTCAGTGCCTAAAATGTCACCATTATAATGTAGGTTCCTTCAAGTAAAGTGTTATCTTTTTAGTGAGGTCCTCTTATTAATAATAAAAATGTTGACTGGGTTGAGGGATTATACTATGCCAGGCAAGATATAAAGCACTTAATGTCCATTATCTCATTTATTACTCATGACAACCATGTAGGATATATGCACACACAGAATATCTACAGTAATTATTCCCATGTTAAATATGGGAAAATGAGGTTCAGAGAGGTGGCAAAGATCATACAACTTATAACTGGTGAGACTGTGATTTGATCCAGACATTTCTGATTCTAGACTTATACTCTTAACCATTCTGCGTTCTGTCTCCAGTAGACATGCCTGGAAGAATTAGGATAGAGTCATTATTACATAAATACGGATTCATTCGTTTCTCCTATCATTTCCTCCACAAGAGGAACTAGAACAGCTTGAAGAGCACAGCTGTGTGGGAGGGGTGGCCAATTAAAAAGAGAGAGAAAAGCCTTGAAAGCCAACTTTGCTGGGCTGAGGAGGGCTGGTTATGGAGATTAACTTGCCTTTCCTGTTTGGCTTTGCCCTCCTGCTGGGATTGCTGCTGGGAGACAAGGCAACGCTGATTCCAGTTAGAATTACAGAGAACCAGGGCTGGGAAAGAATTTGGAGAGTGTAGTCTTCAACCCTCCTCTGTTGAAGGCACCCACTCTAAAACGACATAAGCTGTTCATTTTCTTTCCCCTGTCTCTGCTTTACTGCCTCCTTGACCTTGAAATCACCACAGCCCTCAGGTTTCAAAGCTCCTTCTTTATATCGTTTGACTTTCCTTTGTTTTATTCTTTGCTGTTGATCAACAAGGAAAAAATTGTGCTTGTTTTTCCATATAATAGTAAGCTATAATTGTATATCTTTTTTTAATGAATAATCACAAGCCTTTTATTTATGGATTTAGGTTTACTTTACAAAATGCCTCTATTATCTCTGAAGCCACCCTCTGGCGTGAGTAACAGGACGGTGGAGAGCACCAGCACCATGCAGGCAGCTGGACCTCGGCTCAAATCTCTCCTCTGTCACTTACAAGCTGTATGACCCTGGACAAGTTATTTACTGTTCTCTGCCTCAGTTTCTTCATCTATAAAATAGGGTTAATAATGCTTATATCGCAACCGTTTTTTTTTTTTTAAATAATCCTACTCCAAGAAACAAGAAACATCTCAAATAAATGGCATAACCTTACACCTAAAGCAACTAGAGAAAGAACAAACACAACCCAAAGTTAGTAGAAGGAAAGAAATCATAAAGATCAGAGCAGAAATAAATGAAATAGAAATGAAGAAAACAGTAGCAAAGATCAATAAAACTAAAAGCTTGTTCTTTGAGAAGATAAACAAAGTTGATAGACCTTTAGCCAGACTCATCAAGGAAAAAAGGGAGAGGACTCAAATCAATAAAATTAGAAATAAAAAGGAGAAATTACAACTGACACTGCAGAAATACAAAGCATCTTAAGACACTACTACAAGCAACTATAAGCCAATAAAATGGACAACCTGGAAGATATAATTGTATATCTTTTAGGAAGCAACAATCACATATCACATACTCTGCTTCCCAGTCTTGGTGCCATCCATTGACCTAGTTCCTTCTACTCGTTCTTCAGGTTTTAGGTCACACATCACTCTCCTGAAAAGACCTTCTCTCACACCTTAGATAAGGTCAGTTTCCCCTGTTTTTTGCATCCACAACATCCATGGCAACAATTACATAATGATATGTTGAATGTTCACATTTCCTCCAAGATAAATGTTCTAGTAAGGGCAAGAACTTATAGGTCTTCTTCATATATATGTCCTGGGCACTGTGCTTATTCATTCCATTCAAAACTTTTATGGATAAACTCCCGAGTACCAATTACTCTACTTTTGAACAAGAGAGATTCAATCCTTCTCCTGATGGATTTAGAGTCTAGTGGAGTTTTTCATCCTTTTTTCCTCAACTTTCATGTCTTACAGTGTTACTGAATGCAAGTTTGTGTGCCTGATGCACAGTGAAGCCAAACAAACCAGCACATCAGAGTTTGGAACAGAGAAAGGTTTATTGCAGGGCCATGCAAGGAGAACGGGTGGCTCATACCCCACAAATCCTGAACTCCCAGAATGGTTTCAGCAAAACATTTTAAAAGGCCAAGTGTGGGAGGGGGATCGCAGGGTATGTGATCAACTCGTGCATCATTCTCTGATTGGTTGATGGTAAGGTAACAGGGCAGTATCACAGGGGTTAACATTATCAATCCTTAGGCTCCTGGAGGCCTGGGGGCTATGTGCTCATGGTCATCAAGTAGTTAACATCCTCCACTTCGGGGGTTTTCACATCTGTAAAACAGCTCAGGAAATGTGCATCAGATACTGTTATCTAGGTACTTCAAAGAGGAGCTAAAGCAGAAGAGATATGGGGAAAGGATCTGCCCCAAGAAGGCCCCATAGGGTCCTGCTCAGTTACAATAGCAATTGATATGCTGTGTGATCCTTCTGTACAGTATTTTTCTAAGTGTAAGTTGGTTCAGAGTGATGGTTCAGATGTGTGCTCACTGCCTTGATTTACTTTTTGAACTGCACTTGTCCTTATTTTGCAGATTCCAGAAACTGAGGCTAGATAGTTCCCCTGACAGTTGCACAGTAGGACTGCATCAGTGGCCTCATTCATTCATTTATTCCTTCATTCATGTTTTCAGCTCCTGCTTCCTTTTGCAGTTCGGGTTCCACTTGTCTCAGCATTTGTGATAATGAAAACTTTGGCCATGGTGTAGGGATGGGCTTTGGAGTCAGAATGACTTTGGATCTATAGCATTCTGTCCCTTACTAGCTGTGTGATCTTGGGCTAGTCAGTTAAACTCACCAAGTCTCAGTTTCCTGAAGAATATCAATTCATACTTCATAATTTTTTAAAAAAGGATTAACCACGGAGTAGTAGTAATAGTAATAGTAGCAGCAGTGGCATCACCCCCAATATTACCACCAGCAGCATCTGGTGATTATGTGATACTTCTTATGAGCCAAGAACTGTTCTAAGGACTTTACATATATTAACTCATTTAATACCACCTACGAGGTAGATGCTAGTATTATCCCTATTTTACAAATGAGGTAAAGGGGACACGTAGAGGTTAATCCTCATGACCAATGTCGCCTTGCTGGTGAGTACAGACCCAGGAGAGAAACCTCAGTACCTAGATCTGCAGCCCAAGCTCTCAACAACCTGGCTGTTAACTGCCTCTGGATAATGCATGCAGAGGGCTCAGCACTGTGCTCAATACAAGGTGTGTCTATCTGGCTAATACAGGTTTGTGACAACTCTGAATTGGTTTGCCCCACTTCTCCTAGGAGATCTCATCAGATAAGAGAAGCACTGTGAAACTGAAGCACTGATTATACATTCTCAGGCTCCAATGAGCCCTAAACTCAGGCTTGTACCATCTCTAAGTGGTCAGATTGACAAAGTAAAAGGAATAAATAGGTAAAGAAAGGAGTAAGGCATGGACTCTAATGAGGGGAAATGAGCTTTTGATGTGAAAACTGTCTGCAAGATAATAGAGTTGATTCCTGGGTCTTCCCTCCAAGTCCCTGGGCTCTGAAAACAGCAGAATTGTCCATCAGTGTCAGTAACTAAACTAGTCAGTGCCCTCTTGGTGCCAGTCATACCAAGAGCTCTGAGAATTTTTTCTTGAAAAGAAGGCAAACCTGCCCTATGTTTAGTCTCCCACTTTGCATTTTAGGTGTTTCTTCAGAGTGGAGTAAGGAGGATTTTCTGTGCATTCAAATCTCCATTGCTGATTCTTTCTCTTGTACAGGGGATGAATCCCTTTCCTGCTCCCCTGTGTCATCCCTGTACCTTCGCCCCTCTCTCTTTCTAGACTTTTTCCCCAGGCTGCTCTCCTTCTCTTTAAGAGCCAGCCCAAGTGCCAAGTTGCATTTTCCTCATTCATTCACTCACTCATTTATTTATTCAAGAAATATTTACCTATCCTGTGTTAGGCCCTGGGGGAAGATAGAAGAGACAACAAAACAAGCATGGACACTGCCTTTTAGGTCACGTTAAGGAATTTGGGTTGTAGGTTCAAGGGGAAGACTTTAAAGGGTTTTATGTGGGGATTGTGATGAGATTTGCATTTTGAGAAGATGACTCAGGGTGTGTGTGGCCGATGGATTGAAAGAGTCAAGAGTAGATGCTATTAGGAGTCTGGGATTGACATATACACACTCCTATATATAAAACAGGTAACCAACAAGGACCTACTATATAGCACAGGGAACTCTACTCAATATCTCGTAATAACCTCTAATGGAAAAGAATGTAAAAAGAATATATATATATATATGTATATATGTATATATATAAAACTGAATCACTGCTGTACAGCTGAAACTAACACAACATTATAAATCAAATATATTTCAATAAAAAATTTAAAAAGAGTAGCAACAGGCAAGAGATGATAGAAATACCTTATCTCCAAGCTTCATATTTTCTCTTTCTCTCATGAATCCCCGGTCATCTTAAAATTTCTTCCTGTAATCCATTAAATCCCATACCTGTGGCATCCTGCTTGGTGAGCTGGGCAGCAACTTGCTGAGGGTCCATGTCTGATTATTGTCCTCCATGCCCAGCATAGAGCCTTATACACATTAATGCTCATTATAAAGAGTCTGAATCTCAGAAATTCAGAGTTGAAAGGGCTCTTAGAGGAAATCCAGTTTGATCACTGTATTTTTGCAAAACCCAGGCAGGTTAAGCAATTTACCCAAGATCACACATTAAATTAACGCTAGAGATTAGATTTAAAGTCAACATTCTGAGTCCAGCTACAGTTTGTGAATGGTTCAAGAAATTACTGAATAAAGACTTCTTTCCTCTTGTTCAGAGTTGGAATCCTATATGAAATAGGAAAGGAACTAGGGCTTTGAGAAGAAACCAATAGAAAGAGAAGGTATAGAGTTAAAAATGAAATAAATATACTCACTTGCTCCTCAAACAAGATCGGTTTATATTCTGGTAACAGTGAGGAGGTCTAGTATTTCTAGACTGAGCAGGTCTCAGCCAGGGATCAGGGAAAGAGACCATGTAACCCTTTGGGCAAAGTCTGGGGAGGGACCATCTGACACCTTCGTGATAAAGAAAAACCTCCTTTTTGTCCTTCTTTGTCACAAATGTTTTCTCTCTTTCTCTTCTCAGGCTCATCCACGCACACAGTTCCTTTCTTTAATATGACAATGTTTTCTTTCATGCTCACATTTTGATTTATGCACCATACAGTCCACCTTTTTAATGTGAATGTCTTTGGATTAGGGAGCAAACATTAGATTTTGAGATCTGGCTATCCCATTACAGGTAAGGTCTTGGTTAAATATCTAAGTCACTCTGAGGATTAATTTCTTTATCTCTAAAATCTCTAAAATTATCTTAAAAGTGATAATTAGCTGATACAGCCATTGTCAGGCCTATATATAATAAGTCAGAGTTTTTCTAAACTTGGTTTGTAGACCTGCATCAGAGTCTCTTGAAGGTGTTTGATAGAAATGCATATTCCTGGGCCCTGCTCTAGGCCTCTCCATTTAGAATCTCTGACGGTGGGCTCCCAGAGCAGGCATTTTATCCAAGTGATTCTCATGTGCATTTAGGTTTAAGAACCACTAAATGATTTGGGAAAGTGCTTTATACAGTGTAAGACATTGTATAAATGCAATCTTAAGAACATTTACTTTTGTACCCAAATTGTCCTGGTCTTTGTTCCTCTTGGCTCCGAAATCTCTCTAGAGAACCGCCTCTACAGGGGGCAGCATCTAAATAGTCTAAGGACGCATGGATGAAGGCAAATATCTACCTGACTGGTAATTCTGTAGTCTGCTTAAGGCTTGACTCACCAGCCTTTTAAGAAAATTGTCATGTTGTTGAGTATGTATAATAACTGGATGGGGATTCAGGCAGGATGATTGAGACACATTGCTGAACAAAGGAAAAAATCTCCGCAGCTGGAAAGAAGAAAATGAAGTTGAGCACAGTGTTCCATACAAATGCAGGATCTGTTATATAATATTTAAAATGTCTTACGTGCTCACACACAGAAAGTGAAGAGGAAATCTATACCTTTATCATCTCTTAACTAGATTTATATTAATCCCTCAATTATTGTCAAGTTGGGTAACCTTTCTTGTATCTCCTTGTACCTCATAGTTGGGGAGGAGAACCCAGGCTAAATCATTTCCTTGCCCCCAGCAAGAGGCTGTTGGCCTTGTTGAAGTGGGCTATGCTTCACGTGATGGCAGTGAGCAGAGTACCTCGGTGGGAGCTGCCGTCACCTGGTCCGGCACTGCCTTTCTCTTTAGGGAAGTACTGACCTCAAGATTTGCCTGAGTTTTATGCTGCATGAAAACCCAGGTTATTCCCAGACAGACTATCTGAAAGCTTAAGAGATAGCCATATGGGGTTTCATAGCCGTTGGTTAGAAACTCTGACTCTAAGATCTACTTTTGCATTTTGAACTTTTTAAAAATGCATTTTCACTAAAGAAATTAGATTTTTTTTCAACAAGCAGAAGAGTAGAACAGGGAAAGCTATAAAATAGCTGGGATTTATGGTCTAGCTCAGAGGTGATTTTTTTCAGCTCATCTAGGCTGAAATTACTGCAGTCTTCCCCTTAGAGCTTCTTCAGAATTTATTTTCAATTTAGACTGTGTACCTGTAAAAATAGGATACAGAATGATCCTGCAGTTTCTGAAGAAAAGTCTGGAAACCTAGAGTGTGCCATGCTTATAAACAAATTCAAATATATTTGTTATAAAGCCTTGCTTGGATTGAGACTCCAATTTTCCAATCGCTTTTACCCAGGAGCTCTATTATTAACTCTTTATTTGGTGTGTCTTAATAGACACCCCATGCAGCCTTTAAAGATACTTTTAGGTGGAGTGTAAAAGAAGAGTAGTTATGAGGAGACCTGACTTTTAGTTTTGATTCTGCTTTTCTGTATATTTCTTCATAATGAAGTCATAACCTCTTGGGCCATAGCTTTCTCATCAATGAAATGAGAAGAGGTTGAACTAGATCTGTATTTCTGAACTGGTATTTCCTAGAACACCTAAAATACCTGAAACTAATCGCATGCAGGAATCAACAATTTAGATATTTTTAATATGTTGTATATCCCCTAACTTGATTTCAGCATTAAATATTCAGAAAATCTGTAATATCCCAAATTGTGGAGCACATGTATGCAAAAGCTTGTTATTTGATTGCTATTGAAGGGACTGAGTAAGAATGAGGAGATCTAGGTTTGCAGAAAATTACTGTGTAACCTTGGATGTGTCATTTGCACTCGTTTTGTGTCTCAGTTTTCTCATTTGTCATTTACTCCAACAACATCCTGTGACTCTTCTGAGAGTCAAATTAAGTTTGAACACATCTAATCTCTCTTCATCATGTTATTTTGATAACGATGTGCAAGCAGGCCTGCAAAAAAATGAAACTTCTAAGGAACTTTAACTTTTTGGTTTTTGTTGTTGTTGTTGTTTTGCGATACGCGGGCCTCTCACTGTTGTGGCCTCTCCCATTGCGGAGCACAGGCTCCGGACGCGCAGGCTTAGCAGCCATGGCTCACGGGCCCAGCTGCTCTGCGGCATGTGGGATCTTCCCGGATCGGGGCACGAACCCGCGTCCCCTGCATTGGCAGGCGGACTCTCAGCCACTGCTCCACCAGGGAAGCCCACTTTAACTTTTATTATGAGATTTTATTGGGATGGTAAGTTGAGATTGAATCAGTGTAAAAAGAGGAAAGTGACAAGATGCACTAACTGTCTTCTTGTCCCAAACAGAGTAAGGTCTGGAGTGGCAGATGGGCTTCATCTATAGGGCCGATTCTAGTAGATTCCAGTGGCTGTTGAGTGTAAGGAAACCTAAGGGGGCTAAGTGTAAGGGCTGGGATCTGTGAGCCATGCCTGGCATGTAGCCTGGAGTGGGACATAACAACATGTGCTCCACATGTCGGCTGACCTACACTTGACATGTCCACCTTTTTGAGAGGATACATACCCATAGATAAAGTTGATTCAGAGGTTGTGATATTCTGTCTGTTATATGTGTCTTTGGAGCATCTGGAAAGTCCTCAGGCAAAAACAGTGAAAAAGATGAACCCAATCAAAATTGGCATCTGTGAGAAACATGTATACCATGATAGAAATACATGTGCTTTGGATCTATTCCTCTTTTTATCCTAGAATTTCTTGCCCATTTTTTCTTAGGATTGAAACTTTTTTCCTGATTTCTGTCTTTCATGGTCCAGTTCATGTCCCAGCCTTTCCATGAAGCTCTTAGAGGAGATCATAGCTTAACTTTCCCACGGAGGCAAGTTGTCTCATGACATCTTACACAGGGATATTCACACAGTAAGTCAATAATTGGATCAACCAATAGATGAATCACTAGCTATACTATAAGAAATACATAGTATATTATACATAACGTAAATATATGTTAACAATATAAGAAGTCTTATATAGATGGTTAATATTGATTTTATTTTTCGTTGAGTCTATTTTTAAAGAAAATGTAGAGAAAAGTGAGCAAGCAGAAGGATCTCATTGTTGTCCAAATGGCTTTATTTTTCCTGAGTCCTAAAAAAGTCCACAGTCTGCAAAAGAGAAAAATAGCTTCACAAAAAGGGATGAATGAGAACTTTCCTGAGCCTCATCAGGAAATGCTGATGCATGGAGTTTGCTAGTTAGGCAACATACCATTTAGAGATCAGGGCAGGAATCTCTTAGCACAGAAATGTGGTTACCCAGAAAATTACAGTTGTGTAATCAGTTTTTGTGTTAAAAAACTGGAGTCAGGAAAGCAAAATACTTCAAACAGAAATAGGTCAGATAACAGATTTTGTTTTAAATTTCATTTTCTGATCTTACAAAGAATTGCTGCATTGACTCAGACTGGACCTCTGCTGGAATAATCAAACAATTCCACATGGACCAAATGTACTCTTTTCCCTTCTACTGAGCGAGTTAGCGTGTGCATTCTGACCTGTCCACTTTGCTTCTTTGTGTGTGTTTGTGTATGTGTGTGTGTGTGTTTATGTTGACATTCCTCCTCTAGAATATGAGGATAATAGTAAGTACCATGTAGGACTGTTGAGAGAATTCAATGAAATCATGTAGGTGGATGTGCTTTGTAAACTAAGAATACAAAATACTGTATAACTATATTGTATTACTATAGCTTTTCTCATTTGAGTGTGGATGAAATAGAATATTTTTCACTTGGGAGAATATAGATGAAATCAGGGAAAAGACTGGTTATAATGGATAATCTAGTTAAGCGTGAAGGGGGAGAGAAAAACTTATAGTTTAGCAGGTTTCTTTTTTAACCTATATGAAGTTGATTGGTTTGTATACCAGAGTACCATCTGTTAGAATGTTCCAGTAAAGAGAAGAAACATGGAATAGCCCTTCTTTCCTTTTCCCCTTGCCAAAGACCTAAAGATTTGTTTAATACTTTTTGAGCACCTAATACGTACCAGGAAGTGTTTTGGATACTAGGATACAGTGGTGAACAAGACAGCTAAAACTTCTATACTCTTTTCGGTGGTGATGAGAGAAAGTGGGGATAAAAAATGAATTAATTAATAAGAGACTATCAAATATTGATAAGTGCTATGAAGAAACAAACAAATGGATGTGATGGAGCATGGCTCCAGTAGGGGGTGTGGTGGCCATGAGAATCTCTTGCTCTGAAAAACATCATTGACTGATGGCCTCATCTGCTGCACCCAGAATCCACTGCCACGTTCATGCCGGGGTTGCACTTCCCAAAGGCTGCTCCCCACCAGTCACTCAGCATGGTGGGGGTACTAATGCTGGCCCATTGCTGTAGGATGAAGGACTCTTCCAACGGTGACTATAGCTTGAGAACTTGACATCAGCCTTGCCAAAACCCTGTTAGAACTGTAGCATAGGCTAAGATGCCTCTTACCCGAACCTCCTTCCTTTCCTTTCTTCTCACAGGGGTCAAACTTATATCACAGTGTGATGGCTCCCCCAGCTCCCTCACGGGCACGTCTCCCAATACATCTCTTACATGTCTAATATCTCTTGGTTCCTGCTTCTCAGAGGACTTCAACTAACTCAGGGGAGGAGTTGGTAAGTTCAGTTTGTGTCAGGCAATGCCTATTGGAGGAGAAGATGGCTGAGGTGAGCTCTGGAGGAAGAGCATTTCAGGAAGATAGAACATCAAGTGCAAAGGTTATAAAGCATGGGTGTGATTGGCATGTTCAAGAAACAGGGAAAAGGACAACGAGCTGAAATGTGGAGAGTGAGGGAAGGAACATTAGGAAGGAATTTCAGAAAGGAATGCAGGGAACAAATTACGGAGGATCTTGTAGGTCATGTTGATAAAGTTGGGTTTTATGTTAAGTATCGTGGGAAGCCACTGGAGCATTTTGAGCTGATGAGTGAGTGAGATGGTCTGAGAGAGAAAATACTTTCTACAGCTGTATACTCTGCAAACATGTAGTCCTTTTGACATAGAAGACAATGGGTACCTGCAGTGAGGTTTTCTCTCTCTGCCTTAACCACCACAACCTCTTCTTCCCCCTACTTCTTCAGTCTGGGAAGGGGATGGAAGAAAGTAAGTTTTGACCTTGATGACTGGGAGAGTTGAGAAAAGCATACCACACTGCCTTTATCCAAAGACTATATACCTTTGACGTTCCTCTTCTCCAGATCAAATTAGGGGGAACAGTGTCAGATTGGTCAGTCTGTTTACTATTAGAAAGTCTTTAATTCAATCTTTACAATATCTTGCTGGGTCTGAGGTTTTGTTTAACAACCCCCCATTTCTCTTCATGCTTGCCTAATCTTGAATTTTAGATCTTTATTTTTCTCTTACAGATCTGTCTGCACACAGTACTTTTTGATCCTCATTTCATTTGCCAAGACAGGACTTTGGGTTGTCTATACCCCTTTTCCTGATACAAGGCATTCTTTCATGTATACAAGACATTCTTTGTGATGTCCAAAAAATGTAGTTGAACATCGGTCACTTAATACTGTATTGACAGTGTTCCCCAACCCTTAAGGACATGCTTACATATACAAAGTTTTGTAGTTGCAATAATGGCAGATGCCCAGAGAATGCCAATAGTATGACCTGTGGCTGTAGGCATGTCTTGGGAGTAAGCCCTTATTGAGCTGCATTCTCATATATCAGGGAAGTGATCACTCACTCTATAATGAATTACTTATTAAGTGGCCATCATGGGCCAACCTCTGACCTAGGTGATGGGGATACAGTGGTGATGACCTGAATAATCACAGTCCCTACTCATGAATCTTAGTATTTGGTAGAACGGAAAGAGTGTGAATAAGAAAGCCTGAGCATGACATCTGCATTCAGAACTTTATAGCTGTTGTGCTTTGGGCAAATTCCTGACTCTTTTTTCATCCTAAAGCTCCTCATCAGTTAAACAGGGATACTAATAACTCCCCTGTTGCTGCTAGGGAGGTTGTAAGGGTCACATGAAATAATAAAACATTATTGCTGTGCAGCACATTAGATTCTTATTTGTTTTATTTTGTTTTTAAGTAAACTTTTTAGAACAGTTTTAGATTCAGAGAAGAACTGAGAAGAGAACACGGAGGGTTCCTGTATGCTTCTGTACACAGCTTGCCCTATAATTAACATCTTACATTAGTATGGTAAATATGTTACAAGTAATGAACCAGTATTAATGGATTATTGTTAACTAAAGTTTATACTTTATTCATATTGTATTAGGTTTTACTAATGTCCTTTTGATGCTCCAGAATCTCATCCGCCATGTCACATTGCATTTAGTTGTCATGTCTCTGTAAGTTCCTCTTGGTTGTGAACATTTCTCAGACTTTCTCTGTTTTTTATAACCTTGAGAGGTTTTTTTTTTTTTCTTTCTTTTTTTTGGTGGTATGCAGGCCTCTCACTGTTGTGGCCTCTCCCGTTGTGGAGCACAGGCTCCGGACACGCAGGCTCAGCGGCCATGGCTCACGGGCCCAGCTGCTCCACGGCATGTGGGATCTTCCCGGACGGGGGCACGAACCCATGTCCCCTGCATCGGCAGACGGACTCTCAACCACTGCGCCACCAGGGAAGCCCAACCTTGAGAGTTTTGAGCAGCACTGGTCAGATATTGATATATTATATGATGTCCCTCTATTGGAATTTGTTGCTTTCCTCAAGATGAGACTATGATTGTGGATTTTTTGGAGGAAGATCACAGCCATAAAATTGCATTTTTATCACATCATGTTCAGGCTACATACTATGAACCTGATTTACGACTGTTGACGTTGCCCTTGATCACCTGGCTGAGGTAATGTTTGTCAGATTTCTCCACTATAAAGTTTTTTCTCCCTATCCCCTCCTTCCCTACTGTACTTTTTGGAAAGGAGTCACTATACACACTCACACTTAAGGTGTAGGGAGGTATCTGTTACCTCCTTGAGGGCAGAGTATTTACACAAAGAATTTGGAATTTTTCTGCATGGGAGATTTGTCTCTTCTCCCCATCTATTTATTCAAACACTTACTTATATCACCATGGACTCATGATATTTATTTTATTATTTGGGTTATTTTCCAGTACAACTTTATTTTTTTCTCAGACTGTTTCAGCTTTGGTCATTGGTTGGCTGTTGTGTTCCTTTAGCATACCCGATCATTGTGGCTTCCTTCCTTCCTTCCTGCCTTCCCTCCCTCCCTTGCTCTCTTCTTTTTCTCTCTTTCTCTCTCTCTCTCTCTTTCTCTCTTTCTTTCTTTCTTTCTTTCTCTCTTCAGCACTTTCATTTACTTTCTGGCACTGCAAAATGTTCCACATTCATCTTATATATTTACTTTACTGCCTGAGTTGTAGAGTTTGTCATTTCTTCAATGAGCCCTGGTTTCTGTTACTGGAGATTGGTATTAGAAAAAAAGATCAGTGTCTATTTTTTATCCATTCATTTATAAAGGACATTTTGGTGGCTTCCCGTTTTGGGAGATTATGAATGAAGTTACTGTAAACACTTGTGTGCAGGTTTTTGTGTGGCAATTAAGTGTCTGAGGCTTTTTTTTTTTTTTTTTTTGTGGTACGCGGGCCGCTCTCTGCTGTGGCCTCTTCCGTTGTGGAGCACAGGCTCCAGACGCACAGGCTCAGCGACCATGGCTCACGGGCCCAGCCGCTCCACGGCATGTGGGATCTTCCCGGCCCGGGGCACGAACCCGTGTCCCCTGCATCGGCAGGCGGACTCTCAACCACTGCGCCACCAGGGAAGCCCCATGTCTGAGGCATTTTTAACTTCATTTTTTCATTTTGATTTTCAGAACATTTGGGGGTAGGGTAAATGAAATAACATCATACCTGTGCTACCCATTGGAAAAGACATGGAAAAGATGAAGTTCTTGCATCAATTTGTACAACTGGTAAAAGGCAGAGCTGAGACTTGAAGGTAAATCTTCTAACCCAAAATCTCTGTTCCTCTATTAATTCATAATTCATGTATTATGTAGCTCTCAGTAAATTATTTGAGAAAATAATTGAAAACTCTTATATACTACCCAAATGTTAGTTATTGTATTAAACCAGAGCTTGTTGTTGTTGTTGTTTTTTATTGTCTTTGTCACTACTTCCATCCCCCCTAGAAAGCACAGACAATGAAAGAGTAATCTGCTATAATATAAATTTAAAAGGGAAATACAAAGGTCACCCCTATTCTTTGCTACTTTTCATTTTATTGCTTTACTTAGAGAATGCTGCTAAGACACCAACAGGTGTCTTCATGTTTTGTCATTACCCTTTATTATCCTTTGCCATTGCTTTCAATAATTTTGGGTGGTGTATAAAATGTATTTTAAATTAATAATTTAAATTAATAATCATAATTTTTAATTAAAATCATAATATGTAGCAATTGCACATTTACCATATACTAGACACAGGGCTAAGCCATTCACTTTCTTCCTTTGTTCCTCACAACCCTCAGAGGTAGCTTCTATTATTATCCCCATTTTTCAGATGAGGAAACTGAGGTTCAAGGAAATTATGTAATTTGCCCAGGAAACAGGAATAGGGCTCAGGATCTGCTGAAGTATTGTGTTTTCCACATTTTATTAATGATTTCCAGAGATGCATTACCTTCAAAAGCAGAGTAGTCATATTAGAGATAAAAACTTGATATTGAGAGCATGGGAGAAGGAAAGCCATTGTGGGGGTATGGCAATGCCACTGGACCTAGAGTGGCAAACCAGACAAGGGTGTCCTGTAAACACAGTTACTGAACAAAAGAAGTTGAACCTAAGGAAAGAGGAAATATAGTATTTCCCCCTGGTGACACCATCTAATGAGAACAGCAGTTGCTCTGGGGTACTGGCCCATTATATTAAAGTGATAATGGTGCAATTAGCTCTTTCTTCATTTTCCCATGTTAACCCAGGGGTAAAATGGCACACTGAGCAAATATACTAAATTACATTAAACTTCATGTTCAATTTGCAAATCTTAGCTGCTGGCTGCAGAGAGATTGGCAGGCTCTAGCAAATTTTTTTTTTTTTTTTGTCTTGTACTTCACCTCGGCCTTAATGAAAAACCTTAGCCATAGCACTGATTGTTTTTATCAGATGCAACACAAGTTCCTGCAGGCAACTCTGAGTTGGCACTGTGAGGTTTCCAGAGAGAACTCTTGGCATAGGTTAGTAGAGTGAAGCTTATGTAATAACCAATAAATGTTTCTTGGGAAGAATATTAGTATAGTGCTGGGCATAGTGCTGGGCATAAGGATGATGACCATTTATACCAAAAAAAAAGTTTGCCTCTGGGATCCTGGTCTAGTCAGCATCACTGGCATTATGAAGGCAGCGCTAGTCAGGAAGTCAGAAGTGGGACCCCAGTGTTTTGGTACCCTATCCCTGCAGAAATTCAGCTGGCTTTCAGCTCAGTGATGATCAGTGACCTCCAGAATTTGCTAAGTGTTTCTAACATGTGGCTCTGGTAATCAAGCCAAATTGGGGAGACTGAGGTCTTTGGCCTATTAAGGTCACATTTATACATTTGACAGATTTTTACTGATGATGTATACTATGTATCAGACACTGTACTATGTTCTGGGTTCATGAGGAAAAATAAGAATTCTAAACTCAAGAAAATCACAGAGTGGGGTTGAGACAGACAACTATATAATAATGTATGAAGTATAATGAATACTACTTCACACATTATTATAAAAAAGGAGGGCCATATCAATTTATTGAAAAATTGCTTTATTGTGATCTTTTCCAGCTACAGGAGACCAAAAATGTGTGTGTGTGTGTGTGTGTGTGTGTGTGTGTGTGAGAGAGAGAGAGAGAGAGAGAGAGAGAGAGAGACAGGGTGAGGGCATCCCCTTCCCACATGTATAGAAGTCTTTGAGCCTGCTGTTTTGTCAAGGATTTGATAAAAAGACAAACAAACTAAACTTGTTTTTCAGGACTACAAATGAAAGTTGCCAGACACAGAGTGGAACTGGCCTGTCCCAAAGAAAAGAGGTTTAGCTCCTCCTAGAATGAGTCAATAGGGCAATGAAACCATGTGTGTCTAAACTGTACTGCTATGTCTTTCCTCAGCACCCAGAGAGGAGATGGGACCTCTGTTGAGGTTAATACACTGGGTGGGGGCGGGAGATGTCTAATGAATATTACAAGGTGAACCTACATTTAACACAGGATCATCTTCAAATAGATCAGATGGTCATGGACAGTGAGCAATGTAATGGCAGCCATAATGGACTGAAGAACAGAGATATCTTTTCCCTATTTTCTTGGTAACATGTAAGTACCCCTCGCTTACCACCACCTCAATGCATAAATGATACCACGGAGGTGGTACTCAAATGTGACAATTTAAAAAGTTTTTCCATCCTGACATTTGAGGGTTTGAAGTTAAATTATTTTTTAATTAAATTAAATGTAAATATAATTTAATGTAAATATTAACTTGAGAAAGTAAGAGTGTAACATTTAAAAAAAATAAACTCTTTGTTTTGGAATGATTTTAGACTTACTAAAAAGTTGCAAAGATGGTGCAGAGAGTTCCCATAATCCTTTACCTAAATTTGTATCCCCTGGTAAATTTCTCCTAATGTTATTGCCTTATATTATCTTGGTACATTTGTCAAAACTGAGAAACCAACAGTGACACATTATTATTAGCTAAACTCTAAATTTTATTTAGAGTTCACCATTTTTTTCCATTCATGTCCTTTTTCTGTTCCAGGAACCAATCCAGGATATGGCATTGAGTTGTCATGTCCCCCTAGTTTCCTCTGGTTTATGACAGTTTCTCAAACTTTTTTTTTTTCTTAACCTTGAGGAGTACTGGCCAAGCATTTAGTAGAATATTCCTCAAATTGGGTTCATCTGATCTCTCTCTCATGATTAGTCTGGAGTTATGGGTTTTTGGAAAGAACACCATAGGTATAAAGTACATTTCTTATCACTTCATTTCAGATGTTTGTGACATCAAGGATACTAACCTGATCACTTGGTTAAGAAGTGCCTGTCAGATTTCTACAGTCTATAAAGTTACTATTTATTCCTTTCACCTGCATTCACTAAGTTCAGCCCATACTCAAAATGTGGGATAGATTGAGAAGGCAGAGGCCTTCTGGAGGGAGTGTTTCTACATGAATTTGGGATTCTTCTGTAGGGATGATTTGTGTCTCCTCTCCCATTTATTTATTTAACTGGTCATTTCTTTATTATATCAGTATGAATTCATGTGCTATAGTCTGAATGTGTCTCCCCCAAATTCATATGTTGAAATCCTAACAGCCAAAGATGATGGTATTAGGAAGTGGGGCCTTAAGGAGGTTCTTAGGTCATGAGGGCCGAGCCCTCATGAATGAGACTAGTGCCTTATAAAGGAGACTTCAGAGAGATTCCTAGCCCCTTCTACCATGTGAGGAAACATTAGGAAGCTGCCAGCTATGAACCAGAGAGAGGGTCCTCACAAGAACATGACAACGCTGATGACTTGATCTTAGACTTCTGGCCTCCAGGGGTGTGAGAAATAAATTATTGTCGTTTATAAGCTACCCAGTATGTGGTATTTTGTTGTGGCAACCCTAATTGGCGAACATCATGTACATTTAGTTTATATTCTGTGTTATGATCCAATACGCTGTTATTGATATTGTTGCATAAGTTTTTCCAGCTTTGGTCATTGGGAGTTCCTTTGGTTTAGTTCTTGTGTCCCTTTGAGATGGCCTCATTGTTCTCTTTCTTGAACATTTTCTAACTTCCTGATACTACCCAGTGTGTCAGGCTTAACGTTTAATTTCCCTGCCATGACCCTAGAATCAGCCGTTTCTTCAAGGAGGCTTGGTTTATTTTATTGGAGGATGGTATTTTGAAATCAAGGTCTGGGTCCTGGGAATGATGGTTACTACTGGGGTGACATTGCTTGGTAGAGCTTGGTAGTACATGTACATATACTAACCCATGCACTTATCTACAATTGTTTCTGTATCTATCCATCTATATATGTATATTAAGCTAAACACAAATTTATATTGATGTACTACAGGGTTATTTCCGCCTTCTATTCTTGTTTATCAGTCAGCCTTCTCTTCTTGTTTATCAGTAAGTTTTCTTTCCAATAATGAGAATTCTGGCACCTGCCATCCATCATCCATTTAGTTATTTTTTCAACCCCAGTATACATATAAAGCAGTTTCATATGTCTGCATGATAAACAACTTTGACAACTAGAATGTATTGCTTATGTACAATTCCTTTTTTCTTTGCCCTTACAGTTTCCAGTCTAAACACAATTTCCAAAATTACTTAGGTCATTTCTATTTCTCCCTACCCCCATAGTGCAGTTACATCTTATATTTGTAATATAGTTAGATTAATGTTTTCACAGTCTGAATTTTATCTTGTGATCCCCTGACATTCTAGTTAATTGTTTTTTATTTTATAATTTGCATATATCAATGTTTACTCTTTGTGATGTAAAGTTTTATGAATTTTTACAAATGCATGGAGTCATATGTCCAACACTGCAGTAGCATATAGAACAATTCCATAAAATTTCCTCTGAAGAATACAATAAGTTAATATTTTATGCAACTTAGCATAAAATAAATTTATCAGATCTTCCTGAGACAGATACTGTATGTTGGCTCACTCTACACCTATCTGACCCCTCCTTATCTTAATTCCTCTTCTTTGTCTTATTTATAACCTTAGAGGCTGGATACCTTATTATATCTATGTCTATATCTATAGCTATGTTTTTATCTAGTTTATATCTATCCTAAACCGATGCCTCCCTTGCAGCTAAGTGTGGCCAGTAATACAGTTCTTGCCCTTTGGTTGTTTACACATCTCTCATTACTTTTCTCTCTGCCTGCCATATGGACTTGCTGATGTAGATGTTGGCTCAAGGTTCAATAGCCATTTTAAGACAATGAAAACAAAAACTAGAGCAAAAACTATAGGAAGAGCCTGGTTCTCTGACGGCATCATTGTGCTCTTGTACAAGCGCTGGGCAACCTATCCCCATTCTTTTCTTGCATGGGATAAATAATCTCCCATGAATTTAAGCTACTATTGTCTTGCTTTCTGTTGCTCACAGCCAAACACAATCCTAAGCAATACACACTTCAATGATATATATTAGGTACTCTGGGACATTAGAGAAATGAATAAAGATGCGTGGCAATTCAGTAAAATAATTTTTTATCTTTAATTAACAGTTTTGAGTCCTTATTAAATGAAAAATACTATGCCAAACCTTTCTATAGATACAAAGATGCCTTAAAAGGAATCTTAAATATGGCACAAATGAACATGTCCACAAAACAGAAATAGACTCAGATATAGAGATCAGACTTGTGGTTGCCAAGGGGGAGGGAGGGAGAGGTATGAACTGGGAGTTTGGGGTTGGTAGATGCAAACTATTACATTTCGAGTGGATAAAGAACAAGGTCCTACTGTATAGCACAGGGAACTATATCCAATCTCCTGGGATAAACCATAATGGAAAAGAATATAAAAAAAAGAATGTATATGTGTATAACTGAGTCACTTTGCTGTACAGCAGAGATTGGTACAACATTGTAAATCAACTGTACTTCAATTTAAAAAAAAAGAATTTTCTGCCACAAAGAAGCTTATAAGATATTCAATGTAGTGTATATTCAAGAGAGCTCTGCAGTTAGAGTTGAGATCTGGGTTGAGAATATGCCTTTTAATTAGCCATGTAACATATCTCATTTATTGATTTATTGCTATGGTTTTTTAACTAATTTTTTATTAGATATCAGTCACTTTGTGCTGAGATCTTTAAATAATACACCTGATCTTTATAACTGTAAAAAGTAAAACTTAACATTATCCCCCATTTTTCAGGAAACTTAAGGCTCAGTGTAATACAATGAGCATTCAAGGTCACATGGTTAGGGAACAGCAGAGCTGGAATTCAAATCTCGGGCCCTCTAAGCCCAACCTTTTCAAGCCTTAACGTCCTTATCTGTAAAGTGCCTATTGCTGTATCAGTCCTTCCTGCCTCAGAGAGTTTTTGTCAAGGCTGAAAAGAAAATGAAACGGGGGGTTGGAATTACTTTTTACTTTTAACCATAAATTACTGTAGAATTATAAAGTGTTACAACCATACCTGGCACATGAAATATACTAAAAAAATGGATTTATACTAAGAAATGTAAGATAGGCTACAAAGGTGTACTGTACAACACTGGGAAAATAGCCAGTATTTTGTAATAACTATAAATAGAGTGTAACCTTTAAAAATTATATCAAAATTTAAAAATGAATTTAAATGAATAGTGGGGATAAATAGATATGTGTGTGACCAATTAGCTCTAAATCAAGGTAGACTGTGATATGTGGAACAAAGGAAAGAGAAAAAGAAGGAGAGATTAATTCTAAAGTTGGGGATCTAGGAAGACTTTATGGAGGTGATGGTGATTCAATTGCATCTTCAAAGATGGTTAAGACTTTGAGCATCTGTGAGGACCATTAAGTGAGCATCAGGTCTTTTTTCTTTTTTTGTGGTACGCGGGCCTCTCACTGTTGTGGCCTCTCCCGTTGTGGAGCACAGGCTCCGGACACGCAGGCTCAGTGGCCATGACTCACGGGTCCAGCCGCTCCACGGCATGTGGGATCTTCCCGGACCGGGGCACGAACCTGTGTCCCCTGCATCGGCAGGCGGACTCTCAACCACTGCGCCACAAGAGAAGCCCGAGTATCAGGTCTTTGCGATCATTTCCTCCTCTCCAGCTACATCAGAGTCATCAATGACATGAGCCACTTCTAATCCCTCTTTTCAGTGCTCACTGTACACAGAACAGCCCCTGGGCATTGTGTGTGCTCATGGTGTTTTAGTCACATTATTTGTTTGGGAATGTTTTTGTTCGGCAAGAATTCTTAGTTTCTTAAGGACAAATCAGTAATAGCTTGCTTTCTGATTTTTCAATTTAGGAACTCTGTAAGTATGTCTCGTAGAATCTCAGGAATGAAATCCCAGTTCTCAGACAGTTCACACACTACAAGAACTTTGAGACATTTTGTCAAGTGCTGTGTTTATCCCAGAACACAATGTTGAGAAATGTAATCAACAAAATAGAAATAAAGGTTAAGTTTAGACTCTTACATTATATCTCTGTTGTGTTAGTTCTAGAACTTTTGGGTAGAAGGCATCCAAATACATGAAGAGAATAGGGAAAATCCATGGAACTGAATGGTCCTATTCATTCATGCATCCATTTTACAAAATGAGTGTCTACTATGTGTCATGCACTGTTATAGGCAATAAGGAGACAGCAGTAAACAGAACAAAGTCTTGGTGGTGGGGCACATTATTACCAAATAGCTGGCTATTTTTCACTTAGTCCTTGTCCCTCACCCCTACCTTACAAAGGCTCTTTCCAAATCATACTTAGTGCTCCTGTACAGTTGACTTTATTGAGAGTAAGAATCATGGTTCTTTATATCTGCTTATCCCATTGTGCCTAGCACAGAGTATTGTGCTGTGTGTGTGTGTGTGTGTGTGTGTATGTCTGATGTAGGGACAGTGGGCAAGAAGCGTGGAGGGGTGAAAAAATTGGGCTGTGGAGTCACACTGAAAAGAACACTGGATCCAAACCTTTATTTAATGATGTTCACTTACATTTTTCTTGAGTGGCTACTATATGCTAGGCACTGTGCTAGGCACAGGAGTTATAATAGTGACTTCTGTAAGACAGGCTTGGCTCTTCTCTCACAGAGCTCATACTTCATTGAGCAGAGACAGAGAATTAAATGAGTACGCTAGCTCTGGTTCTCTGAGAAATAGGCATCAAGAGATTTATTGATACACACTACTATGTGCAAAATAGATAAACAACAGGTGCCTACTGTATAGAACAGGGAACTATATTCATTGTCTTGTAGTAGCCTGTAGTGGAGAGGAATCTGAAAAAGTATGTATGTATATGTATGTATATCTGGATCACTTTGCTGTACAGCTGAAACATTGTAAATCAACTATACTTCAGTAAAAAAAAAAAGATTTATTGGAGAACATGCTTGTGAAGAATGGAGAGGGAGCTAGTGGAGGTTGGGAGAGCATGGTAGAGCGATCAGAACCAAATGCATGTCTGATACCTGTGAAGTAGAGAAGGAAGCAAGGAATGTGTGTAGGAAAAATCTCCTGTGCTAGTCTCATAAAGTTTTGGCAAAGCTGATGAGAGTCTTCCAGCCAACTCAGCAATCAGAGGAGTCACATCTTTCAGGAATGGAGCTGCCTTAGTATTCTTCTGGGCTCAGTCATGGGCTGGGAGCACCTGGTGGGAAGTATGACTTCAATGCTGGGGATGTCGAGTTATGCAGCCCTCAGTCAGAGATCTGAGAAATCAATGTTCATGGCTCCTACAACAAGATGTTTTGAACATCATGATGAGGAAAGTATAGGGTGCTGTGGAAACATAAAGCATGAGGGACTACAGGCTTCCCTGAGGAAGTGATATCTTGGGGCAATAAGTCAAATTACCCAAGAGAGACGAGCAAACCAGGAGGGAAAAGCATTTCAAGCAGAGGGAATGACATGAGAGAGACAATATGGAATTGATGGAAGAAATAAAAGGAATTAATTCTGATGTGAACAAAGGGTGCAGGGGCAGGGAGGGGAGAGAGAAAGGAGGAAGGAGTTGGGAGAAGTGAAGCGAGAAATGTAGTCAGAAGTCAGATCTTAGCCTTGTAATACACGAAGCAGTTTAAGTTTTATATCAAGGGCAGTAGGAAGGTGTTGAAGTGTTTTAAGCATGAAGTGGGGTTATTGGAGGGAGAGTAAGAATTGAGTAACGTGATCATTTCACACTTTGGCTCCAGTGGCTCCGTGAACAGTAGAGTGATTGCTTGAGAACAAAACTGGAAGCCTGAACACAAGTAAGGTGGCAATCCGAGTAATCCAGGTAAAATGTGGCAGTGGCTAGGACTAATGGAGAATTTATAGTGATTGGAGGCATAATTAGGGATAAAATGGCAGATGGCTAATTTAATGAATGTGGTAGAGAAAGGAGAGAGAGAAAAGAAGGAGGACACTCAGATACCAGTCTTACTAGCCATGTGACATAGAAGGATTACGTACACTCTTTGGACTTTGGTTTTCTACTCTGAAAAATGAAGGCAACAACACCTACTTCATAGGGTGTTCTGAGGTCAAATTAGATAATGTAAATAGAGTATGTAACACAGGGGTTAGTTTATAAATGGTAATTCCCTCCTGACTTCCCCTGTATGCAGCAAGGATTTAAGGTGCGTTCCTATTCGAGAATCAAGTTAACTGGAGAGAAAGTTAGGTTTTCTCTGTCTCTCTATGATCATCTTTTCCTTTTGCCTGCCCTCATCCCTATTAGATTATTGCATTGCATGTGAAGAAACACAGCTTCAACTCAAAGATCTTAATGCAGTAAATCATTGTATTAATCCTTCGGATAGGGACTCTCCATACTCATAAAAAGATTTCAAATAAGTTATGACCAATCTATAAGCAATACGTAACTAGGCAAATCCTTTCCTCTGGTATGAGTGTGAGTGTGTCAATGTGTGTGTGTGTGTGTATATGTGTGTGTGTGTTCCTCTCTCTCTGTGCATCTCTCCCTTAAATCTTAAGCCAAGTGACTTTAGGAGAGAAGAAATACTGGGAGTTTATTCACTTTAGGATACTCTTCTTTACTGGGCCTTGGCTCTGTGGATCTTCTGGAGCTTCCTTTCCATCGCCTTCTTTTTTTTTTTGATTTTATTTATTTACTTTATTTTTGGCTGCGTTGGGTCTTCGTTGCTGCTCGTGGGCTTTCTCTAGTTGGGGCAAGTGGGGGCTACTCTTCGTTGCAGTGCATGGGCTACTCATCGTGTTGGCTTCTCTTGTTGCAGAGCACGGGCTCTAGGCATGTGGGCTTCAGTAGTTGTAGCACACGGGCTCGGTAGTTGAGGTTTGCAGGCTCAGTAGTTGTGGTGCACGGGCTTAGTTGCTCCGTGGCATGTGGGAGCTTCCCGGACCAAGGCTGGAACCCATGTCCCGTGCATTGGCAGGCGGATTCTTAACGACTGTGCCACCAGGGAAGTCCCTCCTTCCCCTTCTTGATCCTGGTTCTGCAGCTTCTGTGAAGCCTCCCTACCCCCAGAGGATATCCCATATCTGCTTCTGGTAGCCGGAGTCAGTTTCTCTCGTCTACACTCATAGAACCCTGAGGCGCTGACCTTCTTCGGGCTTTCCTTCTAGTTATCTCAAGATAAGAAGTCTTGGGAATTCCCTGGCAGTTCAGTGGTTAGGACTTCATGCTTCTACTGCAGGGGTCCCAGGTTCGATCCCTAGTCGGGGAACTAAGATCCTGTAGGCCCTGTGGCATGGGCCCCCCAGAAAAAGATAAGGAGTCTTCCCTTGGGGCAGAGAGTCAAACACACATCACTGCTAGTGCAGTATCTTTGTTCACAGCTCTGGACCCTGTTTAGGATGGTATTCCCAGAGCATTCCAAACTGATCTCAGAATGTCTAAAATCTTGAGTCCCAGGCCTGAGGTTACCAGAATAAGACCAAGGTTGTATCACATTTGATTGTGCATAAGAAACAACGTAGAAGTTTGTTAAAATACAGATGCCTGGGCTTCCCTGGTGGCGCAGTGATTGAGAGTCTGCCTGCCGATGCAGGGGGCACGGGTTCGTGCCCCGGTCCGGGAGGATCCCACATGCCGTGGAGCGGCTGGGCCCGTGAGCCATGGCTGCTGAGCCTGCGCGTCCGAAGCCTGTGCACCGCAACGGGAGAGGCCACGACAGTGAGAGGCCCGCGTACCGCAAAAAAAAAAAAAAAACCAACAGAAAAACAAAACAGATGCCTGAGCCCCAGCCCAGGTGTTTTGAATCAGCATCTCCTGGGTTGGGTCTATACAACCTACACTTTAAAGAAACACTCCAGTCTAGATTTTTGCTTCTAAAGTACAGTTCGCAGACTAGCAACATTGGCCTCACCAAGAAGCAATTAAAAATGCAGAATCTCAGGCACCACCCCAGATGTCCTGAATCAGTCTGAATTTTAACAAGATCCTCAAGTGATTTTGTTACACATTAAAAGTTTTAGAAGCAGTGTTCTAGATCAGTGGTTCCCATTTGGGGGAGATTTTGCTCTCCACTCCCCTCACCCACACACCCAGGGCAATATCTAGAGATATTTTTGGTTGTCATAACTGGGAAGGTACTGCTGGCACCTAAGTAGGTAGAGGCCAGTAATGCTGCTAAACAACTTATAATGCATAGGATAGCCCCTTACAGTAAAGGCCTATTAGATCTAAAATGTTAATGGTACCAGTATTGAGAAACCCTGGGCTAGATGACTGTGATGGAGTGGTGGACTAGTCTGAGGAGCTGACCATCTTCAAAGGCTTAGAAGAAGCAGCTGTGGTTTGGGAGTGAATCTGAAGGCTCTGAGCAAGCTCTACATGCTCAAACTAGAGTTAAGAGGGTGAGCTCTGGGGTCCAAATGCCCTGACTTGAATCCCAGCTGTGCTACTCAGATGCTGTGTCATCTTAAGCAACTGTGGAAATAAACAAAGATAAACCAAATAAGAACAAGAAAAGGCTATTTATTCTTAACTTGCTAGGGCAAGGGAATCAGCCACTGTCACATGTGCTTTTACTGAGACTGAAAGTCAGGCAGAGAAGTGGAGAAAAAAGGGAAGGCTTCAGGTGGGCCCTGATTGGAGTCTGTTGGCTAAACTAGAAGTGGGGCGTCTATGTGATTGGTTGGGAGCATATTTGGCTTTTTCTGGTTGGTCCTAAGTTGGAAGCAGGGACAAAATTTAGGGAAACTGTCAGTTATTAGTCAGTTCCTGGCCATTTGGTGCTGCCTGTTACAAAAGTTATTGTTTAGTGTCTTGAATTGTTACTGAAGATAGCAGTCAGACTTCTTACAAGTCTGACTTACAGCAGGCTGGCTTCCCGGGCTGCTTATTATCGATAAGGCAGTTGGTTTCCTGGGCAGGTTGTTGCAGGTTGTGGGTGAGAGTTCTATTTTTACATATGGTCCTGCCTTGTCCAGTTGTATAATCAGTCTCTCACAACTTTTAAGTTTCTTTGGACCTTAGTGTTTCCTAATCTACATAATGTTGCTAATAGGGCTGTCGTCAAGATAAAATGAGTTACTCACGTAGGACTCTTAGAATCTCACGAACAGGGAGTGAGGACTAAGTATTGGCCACCATCATCCTCTACAGCTCTCTCCAGAGGCTGTGATCCCAGGCAGCCATACCAAAGGTTCCGGACCTCTCTACGAGAAGCGCAGAGCTTAGGGGAAGCACGTGTTGGCAATGACATGGGGTGGTCACGACATGTTTCAGTATTTTCAGTAACACAGGAGGACGGTACAAGGATATGAGGGTTACTATTAACAGAAATCAAGGACTTGAGTCAGACCAATTGGAGTCTAACTTAGTTTTAATTACATACAGCTGTGTAACCTCTAGCATGTAGCAGCCAATCTTGGCCTCCTTTATAAAATAGGGATGACATTACCAGCTCTTGATGAAGATTAACTAAATAGTGCATATCCAAACACCCCACATAGTACCTGGCAGAAGGCAAGCACTCTGTAAAAGGTAACTTTATTATTGTTATTATCATCGACTCAGCCAGAGGCCAAAGCTACTGTTTTCCCTGGGAACAGAAACCTCCCATAAAGTAGAAAGTCCTCTTGGGTTAATCATCGTTCTAGACTTGCCTCTTTGGTGCTGGCAATTTATATGCACTAGGAATACCCAAGGTGTTTATCATTGAACAGAATCTTTGTGACGGAAGCCTAGAACGATACATTTTAACCATTCCCAGGTGATTTTCATACACAGTAGGGCTTTGCAAACCAGCCCTACAATCTCCTATTGTTCCCCTCTGTGTGCAGGTGTTTCTCTGAAGCAATCCTCTGTCTTCCTCACACCTGCTGTAACTTACAGGAAATTGACCGCAGGCTTCTCCCTTTATAGTAGAGGGGCTTGGAGAGCCCAGCAGGAGGATGGGATCATCGCTCTGACTTGGAGGTTGGCGTCTCCTCTCCTGGTTTGGGGGTAAGTACTGGTCTGTCCTGTTCTGGGCTTGCTGATAGACAGGTTTTGCAAAGATAACCCAACCACCTTTGGGCAGGTGGGTGAAGGGAAGACTGAAGGTCTCTGGGAGCAGAATGAATCTTCAGTGAGAAGCCTTGGTAGCTGAACCAAATTTCAGAAATGCTAATATCTGTGTGTCCTTCATTTGGAGAGCTAGTCAGGTCTAGAGCAGAAGGCCCACTGCTACCAGTGAGGATGGAGCTGACTGCAGCCAGTGCCTACCTTAGACTTCACTGAGAGTGAGGCTTTTGGGGCATGTCTGAGTGTGACCTCCCTGGACTCAGGTCTCTTTGCTCCAGAGTCACAGGCAGCGTGGATGAACCTGGACCCAAGGGAACAGCGATCTAGAGCCTAGCATTAGCTTGGGCTTATTTCCATTGGTTTCTGGCACTTAGGGTCTCAACAGGGTCTGTAGTCTTCCGTTCCTGTTTGAATAGTCAGGATCCTTGCAGGAGTTGGAATGGTCTTGCCTTGTGCTGGCACATGATGAAGTTTTAATTGATTAGGGATATCTGGTGTAAGTTCTTGGAGACTGGGAAGAGAGAGGCAAGCTTGGATGATCCAAGG